>NC_045743.1:1995000-2225000 GCF_008692095.1 Etheostoma spectabile
AAAAATATCACATGAAATGAACCAATGAAAAAGCCACAGCAAGATGTGAATAATAAAAGATAGAAGGCACAGAGGGAATCCAGTCACCCCTCTTAGCCTCCACCCTGCGCAGAAAACACCCTGCCTTCACCACAAAAGCTATTACATACTGGATTTATAGGGATATGGAATAATTTTGTTGAAATTAGAGACTAGAGGCACTGTCAGAATGGGATAAAAAGGGCTGGATTGCAACTTTAGCCCAAGGCTTTTCTGTTCGCCTCGTGTTGTGACAGGTCACGCATTACAGAAAACAAATTACTCTGCTCCAATGTGTATGCCTCCTTAGACACAGGCACAGGTGCACAATGCTGGCATATACTGGCACATGCAGACACCAAACAGGAGCAGAGTATTTTGCCCAGTACTGCTCTTCCTCTGTGGTTTTGCTGATGTTGCTTTTGCACAGACCTGCCACTGGTTTCAATGCAAATTCCAATAGCAAACATGGATATTTTACACTTCACAACATGGGAAGACCACCTTCATTAGTTTAGACCTGTGAGAAGGATGAGCCGGCCTCTGGCCTTTAGTCCTCTGAAGGAATCATCTTTGTAGACTACTGTGTACTTGGAAGAATGTATCATAACCGACATCACTTAACCCTGTGTGGGCCGTCCATTCCCAGCTTGATAATCCCTTCATTTCACATCATCATTCAGTCTGACATTGGGTTAATATCAGTATTTTTTTCCAGCCTAACCAATGCCATTTTCCATCAACACAAAAGCCGTAGTTGTGGTTACCAAAAGCAGTTAACGTTTTTCATGGCGGTGAAGAAATCTTCCTGTAAGTCACTGTACAACATCCTGCCACGCTTATCATCATTTTTGTGGCAATTTTTCTGTTGCTATAAAAATGACCTCATTTTGAATCCTGCCAACAAAGATCATTCTTTCTCCAGCTGGACTAAACAGCCTTTTGGTGACAGACACTCACATTGTAATTCAGTTCACTGACAATTAAGTTTGTTTTTCCAATATAATAGACTTTTTATTCCACTTCTTGTAAACTCATTCTAATGGCTCAATCTAATTGTTAGGTTAATTATTCTATTAACAATTTATTTCTACAATATCTGTCCCTGCCAATATTGTTAAGGTTGGCCATATACAACAGTGTGTTCCAAGGTCTGTTTAGAGGTCTGTTATTTAGAGTAGCAGAGAAGGGAGAGAAAAAGAATGAAAGAGTCAAAGCAACATTATTTCACACCATGTCAGACAGAGCTGTTGGCAAATTAAAGAAGAAGAAAGAGGAGTGCCCTAAAAGTGTTTTATGGCACTCCTCTTTCTTCTTTTCCAAACATCTCTCTTCCACACTGCCTTTTCTTTTACTTTTAATCAACTGCTTCTCTCATACCCGCAAAGTCTCAGTTTTTTGGCCTCAATCTCAATCTTTCTCTGCCCTCTTTATCTCTGTCTCCTCTCCGAACACTCGTCTGAAGCACAGCTTCGTCTCAGGGGACTGCAGAACTCTCTGTCTCCAACAGCCTTTTCCCTCTTGCATTCTCATCTTTCCTGTCTTTCTTCTCAGAGTTGTCAAATCAGCAGAGAGAGCAGTGGGAGCTCAGTTTTTCCAAGCGACATGCTGACTTCTGTACAAGGTGACCAAAAAAATTTGTCACAGCAATGACAAACTGCAGCAACTTTAAGGCAACAAGATGAGGGAAATTACAGGAACCACTGCAGATAATTACATGGTTACAGTGTCAGTGTTGTGGCAATGTCATATCATTATGGAAACATTGCCTGCAGTTGAAAAAAAAATGTCCAGGAGAGTTAAACAAAAGTTATAAGTTACAAAAAAAAAGAATATGTAGCAAGGTCTTATATTAGTGGTCCTAAGCTCCTGTGCTAGCGATGTAAACACAAAATCAGTGGTAGTGTTGTTGCAGTCCTCACGAGAGATTGTGCCCGCTCCCCAAAGTTACGACTTAGTTTTTACTCTTTTTATTAAGGTCAGTTTAACAGAAAACAGCATCATGGTTAATACTGTGACGGTTTATAATTCAGAAAATTTAGAAATTTTTAAACTTTGCATCAAGCTGTGCACCTGCTTTTGAGTGAATCTGAATAATTCATGTAAATGTGACGTGGACTCTTGCTTGTATCTGGTCCTTGTCAGAGCAGAATGATAGAGATGGCACATAAAGGCGGTGGTGTGTGGAGAAATAAACCAACAGCCTGCCAGAGGGCAAAAAAAAACAGTTTCCAGGGAAACGCTTTCATCAAGTCCTGCTCATAAAAGACGATTTAAGGCCATCTGGGGCTTTGACCATGAGACTGAGGTGTGTTTGTGTGCATATGGGCATCTGTGTATGGTTGTGTTCACAGGGCTGTGATCATAACTCACTCAGACGAGGTAAAAAGTGAGAAGAGAGTCTGGTAAATACACATCAGCGTGTTTCAGCACCGAAATAGATTTCAACGTGGTGACCAATGTGTCTTGTACAATCAAAAAAGATTTGTTAGTCTGTAAACATGCACGCACTCACGCACGCAAACAATCTTTTAGCTCCTGCAACATGTACAAACGTGTTCTAAATCACATAAAAAGATCTTATTCCCAAACTTTAAACACAGACCAAAATTCTCCTACTCGCTGCAAACATATTGTGTAATAATTTTCAACATGATGGCCACCTTTCCTCCAGGCCACCCATTCAGCATCTTGATAAGAAAGTCATCCTAAAAAAAATGGGGTTTCATGTTATTCTATAGTAGGTATGTAGACATTTTTTGTTACATTTTCTTTAGTACATTTTCTGTAAATTTGGTTTAGATCTGTGCTTCTGTTTGCTGGCTACAGAGTTGGTGTTTGGCTGATTAGACCTTTCCCCAGCAAAGTGTGAGCTTGTGCCACTCAGCCTACCTGGTAATGTCTACCAGCTGATTAGCGCTCCTTGATGTAGAAAGGAGGAACACATGTGGGATCCATGTTCATGGAAACCTTTGTGCCAAACATTCTCCCTAAGCCCATTCAGATGAGCTCTTAAGGAAACCCAATATTCCAGATATGTACACTTTAACTGATATTTTAGTGGATGTTATTTAACCCAATTAATACATCCAAATTCATACAAGAAAGTGATCATGGAACTTTTTTCGGTTTGGATCGGCCCAGTTTGCCTTCATACTGCTTCCAGTTGGAGTAACAGAAGCTGGAAGTTCCATCCATTATCCATTACATATTTATCTATTTTGACTTATCTGCTTGCTTTTGAGCTAGTCTTTGCACACTAGCTCACAGCATGTGGTGTGAAAGTAAGGTTGGGAGACCACAGTATCACAGACACAGTATCCTGTGCAGCCAGTATATAATTTTCTTTTTTTTTTTTGCTTATTCTGACAAAGATTATCCCAAAGCCTATATTCATTATCCTATCTCTGTTATTTTTTTTCTGTAACACAAATACAGTATGCAGATACATTTTTCAATCAAATCATTGTTTCTATTTTTTCAAATTAGTCTAATTGATCTAGCAACTGCAGAAGTACACTTGGACACACATAGTGCTGTCCGGGAATCACTGAGAAATGTGTCTCAAGATATACTAAACATCAGCAACGATCAGCTCATATTTTGGAAGAGAGAGGGGGAAAGCATGTTGAACGAGACTTTTGATTGCATGGGAGATTGATGTGGCAAAATTTAAAAAAAATATATATAAAAAGAAAGTAGATAGTACAAATGCAATCTAATGTAACACAGCCTACCTATATTGAGCGACTTTCTCCTCCATTTATCTTTTTGTGAACATGCAAATCAGAGCAGCTGCATTTGCATCTCACCTGCGTAAACAAGCAGGAATTAGCAGAGACAATCAGAACACATGAGGAGTGAAAGATGAGACGTGAAGAGCACCTCTCCCCAGCATGATAAATAATACAGCAGTGTGGCTTTTTACATTGAGTACACAGTCGTTTACACACACGCACACACACACACACGCACACACGCACACACACACACACACACACACACACACGCGCCATACACACACACACACACACACACACACACACACAGAGCGGAAAACAGACTTCATCATAGGGTGAAAAACAGCTGACATTTGTTAATTATGGTAAAACAGTGATGACACAGGAAGCTCCAAAACAAAACATTCACTCACAGCAGATTTTCTGATGGGAGACCACATCGCTTGTTGACACATGATACAACTTGACAAGATCAGAATTCCCTGGAGAAGTTTCACCATCACTGCTGGATAATCTAAAGTGAAAGTGCACCAAGCAGATTTTCAATTCATCTTTGTATGAGGACTCTTAAAGTAAAGAGCAGACGCAGGCACTCGACCGTTAAGAGCTTTGAAATGTTGCTGTCCATGGTGCTGAAGAGTTCATTTCAATGTAACCTGGTTTGTGTAACAGTGTGGCTGTTATGCATAGAAATACAATATTGCAATGGAAGACGTGGAGGCTAAGAAAAGTTTGACTTCATCTAGGAGGATTAACCTGCTTACATTGTGTCTTCTTGCAAAAAACAATGCAGAAAGGAGTTTCAAAAACAATGAAAAGTTTAGAAATCAAGACAGAGAGAGATTTTAAAAAGGTTGAACATTATCAGTGTTTGATTGGACAATAGCAGTGCATCCTGCTGAACAATATTATTTAAACTGTAGATTTGCATTACTAGCGCATTCACTTCAAACTGCACATCTGCATCGTAGGTGTCCCGTTACACTGCCCAAACCACCCCTTCCATCCTATCGGAATCGGGAATGTTTAGTCCTTCAGTCCTGTCATCATCGCCACATGAGGCAGGGCGTTGTCACTTCATATTGTTACATTGTTGAGGTAAAAATGTTTTTTTTGTTGCTTTAGTTGTTCCACTTTTTGCATCAACTATTTGCTAACCATAGCTAACCATTTGGTGCTGGGCAGGTGTGTTTATCAAAAAAATAAAGAAAAGTGGAAAAGAAAGGCATACGCAGTAATGCCATGTTTTATACTGGCAAACATGTAACAACAACTAATAAATAGCAAAGAAAAAATAGGTAACAAATCTGGAGGCTCACAGGTCTTCTTTCATACTGACTCTGCTGTTGGCTGGTAAGTAGATGACCATGCACCACCATCACCAGCTGCTTCTTTTTACCTGCCAGCAAATTGAGATCAGATACCCCCTCACACACCCCTTGGTTGTATTGCTGAATGTCACTTTACAGTCATGCTGACCTAGATAAAGCCTTTGGAGAAAAGGTGGCCTGCACCTCCAGACTGAAGCCATGTTTCAGTTTTAATTAGAGGGGGGAACTTTATCTCCCTCTCAGTCCTTCTCTCCTTCGTTAATTCCCTTCAGCCACCTGGCCAAGGCAGCAGTAGAATGTAAATTTGGTTCTGGGCTTTAATTGGATACTGTACATGCTGGGAAGGACACACACGCACGAACACATGCACGCACGCACGCACGCACGCACGCACGCACACAGAGAGACCTGCTGTCTTGTATTGAAAGGTTGAGCTGGAGGATACTGACAGAAGATCGCTGGACAAGGGATGCTCTGCACAGCCAAGCAAATTGTGCTCGCACACGTTAAAAGAGGAAGTCAGCAGTTTGGGCATAATTGTACGTAGAAATGATTAAGTAGTTAGTAGGTGATTGAATAGGTCCAACCAATAAGATCCCTACTAATTTGTCAGCTGACTCAATTTGCACCTACCAGCATGCCTAAAATTCAATAATTAACACAGTTGCAGGAATCACCACTCCAAGAAAAAGTGTGGCAGATAATAATATATAAATAATTGCAAAAAGAAGGAATATTTTATAGACTTATAGGAAAATTACGGCCAATTTTTACGTTAATCTTGATTGTTATAAATATGTGTGAACTTTTGATGGAAAAAACAGGCAAAATATCTGCAGCTACATGTACGAGTTTTCACTGAGCTTGGAGTCAGTTTTAGAGTGCCTCATGACAGACACAAAATGCAATTAAAATGTCTGTTAAACTGTTTAAAATTTACCTACCCTGTCTCTGTCCTGTCGGTAGCTAGCTCGCACTGCTAGCTGCTAGCTGTCCGTCATAAGTCTGTTCAGCCAGTCTTCTGTAATCATTACACAGCAGTTCTGTGTGAATTTGTAGCTCATCCATTTTGTGTGTGATCAGTCTGATGTTGCTGATGGTTTGGCAGTGTCGATTTGTGTGGTAGTTCCAGGGCTGCCAACTTTTCCCAAAACCTTGGAGTGAGATTTGGGGGGGCCAACCCATATTTTGCCGCGTACAAAGCAATTTCTTTGGGTCTTTATCCTTCAGGGTTTAAATTGGGATTTGTTATATGTGGGGGGGGATGGGGGTATGCCCCCCCAGAATTTTTTTTTTAAAAATAAACCATTAAATGGCACTTTCTGGAGAGTTTTTTGCAAGAAAATGCAGAAATTAAGTCTTACATGATATGTGCAAAACTGTAGGGTTAAGAACCTTTGTGTTGTTGTAGTATCAACAGACGGCATTTAGCATTTACATTATTTACAATATTAACTTCTTATGATATAAGACCTGACCCAGACAATGTGCCAAACATAATGAACCACATGAAGAGACAGTAGCATATGTCAGCAACAGCTGAGAAGATTTGGGTCTGTGGGGGAACAGGTCCAGGGGTTTCTGGTGTAGGGAACAGGGACCCAAAGTTAAATTAATGTTGAGGGATCAACTAAGACCACTGAAATTCTAAAGAATAAGAACCATTGAGTTACATAGATTCTTATCCTTTAACCTTTGTGCCAAGGCTCAGTAATGTTTGGCCCTTATGCTCTGTGCCCCACTTACTGTATTTACTTTTTGGGAAAATAAAGACTATTTGTTCATTTTATAAAACATAAAATTAATTATTTACAGTTACATTTAGAGATGCACCGAGGTTAGAGAAGCACAATAGTGGCCCAACGTTGCAGTATATATAGTATATATAGTATAGTATATACTGTATAGTATAGTATAGCTCAGATGTGTTTCATCAGATTTTTGCTCATGTTTACAACTTTGTGCACATTCAAAATATAACTCCTCCATCTCTGTTGTCCGACATTTGGAGAGTTGTAATCTAGTCTGCTGTGCATGTTATTGCTCCGCTGATATGGTGGATCTCATTCAGACCGTCGCACAGACACAGACGCCCATTTGGGTCTCTGGTCTCTGACAAAGTTTAGAGGAGGCTGTACGCTCTCTTCATCGGAGGTCTGCACGGATGCAACGCCTCACTGCCCACAGCAGAGCGAGTCCACCAGCCGCGCTGCTCACCTCTATTTTTACAGAGAGAGTGGTCACGAAGCGACGGTCGGGTCTGTAATACTCAGAGCTCATACCTGGAGCCGGGGAAATGCACCTGAGATGGATCGTAAAAAAAATGTTCTCAGTTTGCGACAATTCGAAACTTCCACAGACAGGGAGCGCTCTTGAACCCCTCACAGTCTCTGAAAACACAACTAGTCAATCAAGAGTGGCAGTGGCACAACAGGTAGATCTATAGATAAACTCATCTTTCAGAAATTTGACCGACCGGGTTGACACTTCAGCGTGAGAAATCGGGAGTGTGGCGTGTGCGCGTGTGAAACCAGTCAAATGCGTGTGTCTCACGGCCAATGCGTGAGAGTTGGCAGCCCTGTAGTTCCCTCAGTCGCGCTAGCAGGCCCGACCGGAAGCATGCTGGTCGGGCCTGCTAGCGCGACTAAGGGAACTACCACACAAATATATTTGTACAAATATATAAATCTGTATATAGATAAACATGTAGTTAAGCAAATTGAAGATTTTCGTTTCAGTTTACCTAAAAACTGGTATAAAATACATAAGAAAAGAAAATAATTTCACTCTTAAAATATTGATTGGTGTAAAGTCACTTACTGTAATGTACATTGACTTTATTTACTGGGTATAGATGATGATGTAGATAATGTTGGGACTGGGAGAACCAGGGAACAGCGTTGTGTAACATTAAAAAGACTATTTGTGGCTATGTCATGATTGCCACATTGGCATTGGCCAACAGATACAAACTTATTTGGGCTGAGAGTCAACTCCAGTTAGCAACTAACTCTCGGGCCAGCTTTGGGGTGGTGGGTCCGGTAGCCCTATTTTTGGCTGATTCTGAAGTTTGGCATGAAATTTAGAGCACTGCTTTGGCAAGACGTTTTGGCTTCTCTGTGAGATGTCGATGAAGCACCTTTCCTTAAAATGATTAAGTGTTCCTTTAAGATTCAAGGTTTAGTAAAAAGAAATAATTAAAACTAGTCCAACCAATCTTCAAAATGTCAATAGGAAGTTGTGTAAGTGTGTGTGTGTGTGTGTGTGTGTGTGTGTGTGTGTGTGTGTGTGTGTGTGTTTGTGTGTGTGGGGTGTGTGTGTGTGTGTGTGTGTGTGTGTGTGTGTGGTGTGTGTGTTGTGTGTGTGTGTGTGTGTTACTTGCAAGGAGTCAAGTTGCCTCTGTGAATTTAGCAGTTGACAGTGACAAACTGTTGTTTATTCTGCATTTGTGGGTGCTGTGTGTGCATGTGTGTGTATGGATATGTGTGTGCGTCAATAAGCTAAGGTAGAGCACACACACACCCACTGGGAGATGCTTCAAAGCGTGGCATCCCTGTCGGTTGTATTAGCTTGTGTTTCATGTGTCCTCTATTTTTCTCCCCGGCACCCTCTCCCCTTCCTCCCCCCTCCTCATCCGTTCTTTATTAATGCCCCAGATGTGGCAGTGGCACACAGGGAGCTCATTACACTGAATACAACACCAAGCAGTTGTTTCCATATTCAAACATTTTGCGAGGAGGCGTGTGGTTACATATTGTGTAATATGTAACCATACCAGTGTAGAGCTTCTAAAAGTAACATTGTTGCTTGTTTGACAGTTTCCGCTCTGTGTTGATTAGGTGAGAGAAGGGAAGCGAAGGAGAAAGAGGAGGTACGTTCATGCATTATGTAATTTCATTTAGCTGCATCTTGTGTACTATTTTCAGAAAGGGAGACAAAGTGAAGTGACTGAACGAGAGGTGATGATGAGGTAAAGAAAGACATACAGTGAGGGTGGAGGAGGTGAGGAAAAAGATATTTAATCGAGGAGGAGGAGGAAGCCAGGAGGGCAAATGATGAGGTAGATAAAGGAGATGAAGGAGAAAACAATTATGGGATGGGGAAAGGAAGAGGAAGGCTGAGAAAAGAAGAAAGAAATGCAGAAAAAAATGGAGAGATGAGGCATAAATAAGAGGAGTGGTTGAAGGAGGTGAAGGTTATGACAGGAGGAAGAAATGCAATAAAGAAGAGGATATGGAGGAAAAGAGGACGGAGGAGTGGATATAAGTCAGTGTAGGAATTGAGGCGTGATGTTAGTGAGAAAGAGGTCATGTGGACTATAAGAGGCCGGAGGAGGACCAGAAAGAGGAGATGGAGGAGGAGAAAGAGTGCAAGGGAAGAGGTGAGGGGGAGGAAGAGGACAATTGGCAGGAGAAATGAAAAGTAAAGGCCCAAGAAAGAGGTGAGGAAGAGGAGGAAGAGGAGGAGACCACCGAAAACAGGGTGTGGAGAGAGACAAAAAGGGAAAGTAAAGTGGGGAAGAATGTGTAAGAACAAAGGGAGGTGTTTTTGAGGGAAGTGATGAGAGGGTGGAGAAGAAGAAGAAAAGAAAAGAGAGGGATGAAGTGTAGGGCAAAGTGATGAAGAGAAAAAGGAGGAAGTGAGGAAAAGGAGGCGAGGAAGAGAAGGAGGTGGGCGCCAGGAGTCAGAGTCACTTTCATCACAGAAATATATCGTGTTGATCAGAGGTGTGAACACAGCAAATCTGACAAGTCTCTCTCAAAAATCTGTCCCAAAAACGTGGCGACTGTGTGTGTGTTGTGTGTGTGTGTGTGTGTGTGTGTGTGTGTGTGTGTGTGTGTGTGTGTGTGTGTGTGTGTGTGTGTGTGTGTGCGTGCGTGCGTGTGTTTGTTACACCCTAGGGACAGTCAACATTTGAAGTGAACAGTCTTTATCAGCCTCCTGATCTGCTGTTATTCCACTCCTCAGAGACGAAGAGCCAGTAGAATTGAAACATACTTATTTTTACACATTTCTGCATCGTATGGCCAGTTGATTGGATGATGTAGCATGACACAAGGGTTTCATCATGATGACATCACACACCCAACTCACTGTGGGTGCATCTCTTGCAATATTCAAACTACTACCAAAATTTAACAAGAAGCAATCAAATTTATTTCCATGAAATCTGTGTGAGACCACTACCAGAGTGTTGCTGAGAGGTCAGTCTGTTTTATTTCATGTTAATGATCTCTCTCTCTCTCTGTCTCTCTATCTCTCTCTCTCTCTGTCTCTCTATCTCTCTCTCTCTGTCTCTCTCTCTCTCTCCTCTCTCTCTCTCTCTCTCTCTCTCTCTCTCTCTGTCCTTTTGAAGGATGGAGAGATCATGCCTGAACCATATTTCTTTATGGATCTGTCTTTGTGCATGGGGACATTGTCATGTTGTAACAGAAAAAGACTTTTTCCCCAAACTGGCCCCCAGTTGGAGCCACACTTTTGTCTAAAATACCATTGTACGCTGCAGCATCAAGATTAGAGCTATGGTGCCCAAAGTATGAAAAACAGCCTTGGAACAAAAGTGCTCTGAGTTTGTTGTTTCCACGGTCCTGTATTCCCCAGCACCGGATGTAATCTTTCAGTGGGGGAGTCAAAACATGATTTATGCTTTGAAGGGACTTCAAGAGCTCAACTATGTAAGACACCAATCTAACAGCTTTAAAAGAGAAAGTTCAACTTCATCAGAACCAGAGACCCAAAACGTTTGAAATTTTTCAGCGGGAAATTTCCCTGAAAGACTTAAAGAGCTCTGAAACATTGACGTCGTGTTTACGGGTGAGCTCTAATCTGATTAAATGCCAATAATCATCCTGTATTTCACATGTTGTGTGTGGTTTCATCATGTTGAAGTTATAATCCTAAAGATTTAGGTCCTGCTTGGTTTGGCGAAACCCATGGTTACCATGGTGACAGCAAGTGTGGTTTAAAGCTACAGCAAACACTCTCAAACAGCAGCTGCTTTGTCAGGAATACAACAGAGGAGCAGCTGGTGTATCTGTTTACAGTGCAGCCAAACAAACTGACGTTGTTTAAATAAAGAAATCAGTAAATAGTCGGCCTTTTTCCATAATGCCACAAGAAACAGCAATATTTCATGCAATGCTCGACATGAGTAAAGCCACTCAAAAGCAGGAAAGTAGAAAGAGTTGGTTAGCTTGCTGAGCAGTTGGATCTCACAGTGGCTGCTTCTGACTAGTCCACTACCCCCTTACATATTTAAAACTGGTCCTGTGACAAAGACATGACCTAAAGGACTCTTCCTTGTTTTGAGGATCATTGTCAGCATTAAGTTTCTTGTGGTTTCCTTAAAAACAAAAGCAACCCTGTGTTTTAATATCTTTTAATGTGAAGCCGCTGCAGTGGGAAGTCTTGGTTATTATGAGCAGTAACTTCCAAGTGCAAAAAGCGCGGCTGATGTCAATGACTTGAAATCATGTCGGATTACATGCTGCATGGTTTCCTGTAAATCCTGCATGCCCGTGAAAGCAGACTCTGCAACTAACAACGGAAAGTACTTTAAATAAAAGGTAACTGTAGAATGTAAACAGTGAATGGCTATTACAGCAAAAAATGAAGACTGTAAATAGAATGACAAAACAGATTTGATTTCATGAAAATCTTAAAGTCTATAACTTAAAACAGCACTTCCAACTTTGTTCAAGGCCTATACACTATAATGTCTGAGGGCTCTATTTTATTTTATTCATTTTATGGTAACATGGAGTGCAGCAAAGCTTTTCTCTGACCAAAGTACACACAATGTTTTTCTTTTCCGGCACCTGTTTGGTATTTTAGTGACATGTGTGCGAGTAAGAAGAGAGGCACAGCAGGGGGACTGTCCTTGCAGCGGTGCAGCGCAATTGCAATGTCAAGATTCATCGTATTCGATGCCGTCTGCTGCCTGGCTTTTTGGATTAGATCGCGCTCTAACATAAACCTCTAAATCAAATCACTCAAATCAACTTTTGCTTGTCTGTTTCTTTCCTTATACATTCTTCGACCAGTAGACACATATAATGCACTGAAAAAATACAGTTTTAACTTCTTTTTTTTAGTTTATGAAATGCACCCAGTTACTTTTTATATAAAATTTCACACAATGTCAAATTGAGTTTCCTTTCAATCCCGGTTGGTGTCATCCTGCTATTTCTCATTTACCTCCTAAAAATTTCTTTGCCTTTTTGAGTGTTTTCACATATAGTCTTAGTGATACTGCCAGTTTGTACACGTGTGGATGCGTGTCCAAATGTGTGTGTGTGTGTGTGTGTGCGTGCGCGTGCGTGCGTGCGCTGAGGTATTATGAGTGGCTCAGTGGATGCCGCTGTGTTATCAGCACATGTGAGCCAAGCAGACCTGCTTGTTTGCCCAATCTGCAGCTCCACCACTTCAAATCAAATCTCATGTAATTAGCTTTGTCATGTGTACAAGTCAGGGTGCTCTCAGTGGATTGTGCCGTGTGTGTGTGTGTGTGTGTGTGTGTGTGTGTGTGTGTGGTGTGTGTGTTGTGTGTGTGTGTGTACTGTGTGGTGTTGTGGTGGTGTGTAGTGCTGTCTGTGTGTGGTTGTGTGCTTGTGTAGAATAACCATATTCATGTGGTGCTTGTCGCGGTCCGGCTCAGAGTCCAGTGCCTGTCTCAGTGTGTGGTATGTGGGAATACTGGTGGTGCTGATTTTGGTGGCTGTGGGCAGAGATGTTCCTGTTATACCTGCACTTGTATCACATCTGCAGCATGAACGATGGAAGTCAAAAAATGATCATCTTTGGCTGATGTGAGGCGCCCGTGTTTGTTTGCTTTTCTGGCACAGCCAGATCTTTTACAGATTCCCAGTAGTTTACGACTTGGACCATGACGTAAGTGATGTTTGAACATGGCATGTGTCTCTATAATGGAAAGCTGCTGTTCAGTAATTACTATGGACTACAGACCCAGAGATGATGCTGATGGAAAGCATAGGAACCAATAAGTCTTTTAACAGTTATGATAACATGCAAGGTTTATTTGTAAAAAAAAAAAAACCGTTTTTCTTGCTATGGGTTCCTACTCAAGTGTCTGTCTACTGACCTTAAAACAGGACAAGAATACACATTAATACCCCAGTTTTGTTCTGTAGATTGCCTCAGTTTCTTTCCTTCTTCTTTTCTCTATACGTTCAGAGTTATACATATTTGAGATTAGCCTAAAATCTTTGCTTAATAGCCTCAATGCATTTGCCGAAAGAGAATCAGCAGCTATCCTTTAAACGTTGGAGCAATTGTTTTGCCAAAAATGTGCTTCACATTCAATCTGATCACTCTTTTATTCTGCAAACACACAAGGAGAAAGCATTTTGATTCTGCAAATATTTACGAATGTTTCTGCTGACTTTAACAATCCTGAGTTGTTGTTTTTTGAATGATTATTGTAACATGTTGTGATTATGAAATATGAAGAATAAATATTTGAATTCACTTAATTATTTTAACATTACTCCTCGGCTCTGTAAGAGCTTTTATGAATGTCATGAGGAATGCATTGTTGTATAGAGACAAATCACCATTTTATTCGGTGTGCGACAGGCTGTGTATTAACTGATATAGCTACTGCAGAAAATGAGCCTTCACAAAGAGTTGGAGAATAGAAAGTTGGCTTTTATGTTGCTGCCACATAGGAGTTCTTATCCATGTCTGTTAATGTTGATTGACAGAAATACAAGAGTTTGAGAAAAGCTCCGTTTTCCTTGTTCCCAGTGCAACATGAGACTGACAGTTTTTTTTTAAGAAGCTTCCACTCTGAAGAGCAGTTTGTGCTCCCATTAGTGTGAAAGAAAGGCTAAAATGGAGAGAGAAAAAGATGTGATTTCAAATTCATCAACATTAGCGCGGACATTGCCTCAGAGACGGAATGACAAAAGGGAGGAAATCAGAGAGTGGAATGGTAAAATCTCCCTGGAGACTGATAGAGGGAAAAGTAGACAGTTTCCACTTACTCCCTCTTGTCTGAACCTTTGTTCACCCCGCCGTCTCCTTCTCCCCCCCCCCCCCCCCTCTCTCTCTGTCTGTCTTTCAGTGCTGCGCGCACACACTTTCAACACACAGCTCTGGCATGCAGTTCACACATAGCCTACAGCATGCTGGGTAAATACACGATAGACACAATGGAAGCTGAGCATGAAGATGCACACATCCGCTCCCCATACACAGTTGTGTGATGAATTGTTTGTGTATGTTTAGATGCAGTTGTTGGGTTGCCAGCTGGTGTTGCTGGTTGCCAGGTTTCTTGCGGCTGGCCAGGCTTGTTGACAGCTGCGACTCACACCCGTGCTGCCTGTGTGCCACATTCACCACCTCCACTGGCCTTGGAGCTCAGTCAGAGGGACTAGGAGTGCATTTGCTGCAACTACAGAGGTTTTATAAAAAACCACAAGGGTTTTCTTTAAATGATAATTTTCTTGTGTTTTGTAGGTGAGGCCTTGAGCTTAAATCATTGGTCTCAAAGAGAAGACCAATAATTTCACACTTAACCAATTGATTAGTGATGAAAATATTCGTTGGTTACAATCCATGTGTGCAACCACACTGTCTGAGCACACAGTTAGAATAGAATAGCTATGCAACACTTTCAGATGTTGTGTGTGTAAATACATAAAACCCTTTATCGGCTTCTAGCAGGACTTTTACTCCTGTTTTATTTAGAAAATGTAAACTGATCTCAGTGCTGTCTTCCAGCATCACACTGCTTTACCACGGTAAACTTGCACACATTCAAGGTGTAAGCTTCCTTTCCTATCCTGTTAGAAGGTGTAGCTTCTCTGTTCCAACCACAGTCCTGTAATGTGGTAATTTTGGTCAGGTGATTTGCTCAAGCTGATCTACTTATTCACTTTCTACAACCACATCTTCCACGACGTTCGTGGGATTGAGACTGAAGCCTCGGCCTTGATATCAAATAAAGATGAAGGTGTCGCCCTAATCGACATTGTTCCCAATGAATAATTTAGCAATGTTAGTCTAACATTCCAGATTCCAGGTCAGTGCTTCTCACTACTCATCCCCCTGCCAGCAGGGTTTAGCCTGGTTCGGCCTGCCTGCTCCAGACTGGCAGCACTCTGTCTCTGCTGCTGTTGCCAACCAGCAAACCCTTTTTATGCCCTGGCCGTCCCTCAGGCACCAAGCTCCGATGTGTGCAGGCATTTCCCTGCTGGAGCAGAGAAATGCTGAGGGGGGTGGAATATTTTAGAGAAAAACATTTTCCACTCCGCTTGGATTGGGTCGGATTAATGCTCCTGTATAAATCTGATCTGTTATTTGCTATCTTGCAGTCCTTCTTTGTTATTTGGTTTAGCACACTTGTTATGAAGATTTAATTATTTGATCCCACTGGCATTTAGGTTGTTAGTTTTTGCATGATTGTTAATAGGTGATTTTACAGCACATGTATGTGTGTTTTGGCTGTAACTAGTTGCCTGTCTCAGCAACAATTCTTCGGAAAACAACATTTCATGTATGTGACATTTTCCTGGCAATTCTCCCGGGTGCAGTATACCAGTGTTATTCTCGAGACATGGAGCTTCTTATAAAAGGATCAAAATGACTGAAAAAACATGAGACTTATCTGTGGATAAATATATATATGACATACCCATATCCATGTAACTTTGCATAGTGCTGCTATGCTTTCCTGCATAGGCAAAACAGTGGTAAAAGGTACTACACAAATATAAACTAAATTAATTCCACATGAATGTATTTTTAACTTAATATTTGAATAAACTTGATTTGCGTGCATTATTTATTGTGAAGTACTGTACATAACACATGATGTGTTGTTATTGAGCGTGCAAAGAGCGTTCACAAGTTTGCAAATTAGAATTAAAACAAAACAATTCACAACATGCTTATTTGTTATTGCAAAATAAAAGAGTCTGAAATAGCTAAAGTTAAAAAATGTTTATATACTGTATATATATATATATATATATATATATATAAATAGATAGATGTGTGTGTGTGTGTGTGTGTGTGTGTGTGTGTGTGTGTGTTGCGCTGCAATGTAGCAGCCAGTAAAACTAGGTCAGGAGAGAAGGGCTCCCTAGAAGACGATGTGAACTCGTCACCTTGAATTGCATTAGAAGCTGCTGAAGGAAGGGACGGATAGAGAGGAGGGGGAGGAGGAGAGGGGAGGTCTATAAAGGACAGCAAAAGAGACACAGAGAGAGAGAGAGAGAGAGAGAGAGAGAGAGAGAGAGAGAGAGAGAGAGAGAAGAGAGCATGAAGAGACTGAGGAGGAGGTGCGGAGCGTGTAGGAGTGAAGAGGACAAACAACAAGAAATATGGGAGTTTGAAAATAAGTCAAAATACATCCTGGCACGTGTCCCACTGGTTTCATTTAGTTTGTACATGTCATCTAGTACAATGTTTCATGTACTGTTACATGAAAACACCTCTAAACTACAGTATGTCTACAATGAAAGATGTTGTTTTTTGACTTCTGCTGAATGTCTTTATTTAAATTCTTATTAATGTGTCAATGCTGGGTTTTATTTATTGAAATTGATTGATTGGTTGTATCCTGTGGAGTCTTCTTGTAGACATGCCCAGGCCTCACTCATGTGTTTGTGACAAAACATAATTTCACTGAGGGATCTTGGAACTTTTCAGTTACATGTAAATAGCGTGTAAGAGGAGTCACTCAGTCTCTGACTTGTTTTTGTCATTTGGCTATGAACATGGTAAATCAATTAACATGAAGGTCACTGGGTAATGGACATGTTATGTACAACAGAGTCCAAACATGGCAGCTGTCCTAAGTGGATAGATATTGGGGGAACAAAAACCTAAACATTGACTGTGTGACCAACAGTCATGCCACCATTCAGTACACATAACTGTAAGGTATGAGTGTTGGGTTACTTTGATAAAAAAAAAAGGTTTACCGGATGTTACATATTTGCGTAGGCAACCCTGTCCCCTAAAAGTGCATGTATACACTATACATACAGTACAATATCAGCTCTACAAAAGTCTCTGTATTTCACAGCATGGCTATGTTCAGAGAATGGTATCGTCCGGCAACTTTGCGCGCAGAAAATTGGGCGAAGATCATTACCTCCTCTGAAGTGTCCATCATGTTTTTGAGGTTTTAATTTGAAGCTATTGTAAAAATTAATGATAGTGATTACAAAAAAGGAAAATGCGAGATAGCATAAACAGTAATCAGTCCATAAGTACGATAAAAATACAATATGATTTACATTAATAAGAAAACTGAACTCTCAAAAGTAGGCTAAATGTAAAATTAGTTACATTGCTCAACTTAAGTCTCAATAGTAAGTTAAACACAGAATCTATTAAACCTACACACACAGAGTCAAAACACCAAGACTTTACTCAAAAGTTAGCATAACCTAGCAGCTAGTGTAATGACTAGCATGGTACTATTTGATATTTCTTATGTAATTTTCACTTTCATTGCTGGGTGCAGAAGACAAATTGCATGCACGTGCAGTAGACAAAAGAGATTTATGTCATCTTACTCAAATACAGGAAGCATCTTCTGATACTGGCACTGTTTTGCCATTAGTGATTTAACCCTACTGGCCCTTTAAATTTATTTTAGTTGGATATGAACTTTGAACCAGAACAGTAAGTTGGCCATTTTTGTTTTTAGTACATTTTTTGTTAAGTGGAACTGCTGCAATCCTTTTTTTTTTTTAAATTCCTTCGAAAGCATCATCTGTAAGTACTAGTTTAGCACCGACAAGGGAACAATATCTGGACATTGTTTTTGCGCTGAATATTAAAAAAAAAAAGTAAATTTCTGTAAATTAGTAAATTGTAAGATAAACCACCAGTATGTTATCAAGTTATCTGCTTAACCACATGCCATGCATACTGTATACTGAAATCCCTATACAACTGATGCATAGTAGGAGTTTATACTATAGTGTACACTTTGATTGTGCATCTTGCTAATTGTATATTTTTATTTGTGTTCTACAGTTCCACTTCCATTCATACTGTATTTGACAGTGACTCCAACTAAATCCCCAGGAGCTTGGAAGCTATATCCTGACTCCCGTATTCATTTGAATGGAGTTTGGCTTATACTTGTTAGCACACATGTAAGGTATTTACACAGAGAAAGCTCAGAAAGCCTTTTTTATACTATCACCAAATAAGAATTACAGTAAACAATTATACACTGTACCATTTGAGAGAAACAGGTAAAAGAGCAAAGATACCAATATGTCCAGGTAAGATGTCTGAGGTTACATACACAGCTATAAAAAAAAAGTGCAAAACACTACATCTTTACTGTAGTAAAACTGCGTTCGTACTGTTATTTCAGAAAGTAATGGAGGTGAAAGCAATGGAAACAACACATTATTTAGTATATAGAGATGATGCAGACGTCCAATGTGATGATGAAAACTTGCCGCGTTATGCTGGAAAGAGGGAGGATTAGTCACACTAATCTTTATTACTGTCATGTACCTTTAGTTTTTTTCAGTAATCCCATAAATTACTAAAGACACAACACTATATTGAAGCAAACTTCTTGTTTACCATACATACAAATTGGTAGATTGTAAAATCTAGAAATTTTCTTTAATGAAACTATTGAGTAGTGTGAAGTCACTTCAATTGTTTAAACTGTAAAAATGAGAAAGTTTGTCATTTCTGTATTGGTGTTTGACGCTAGCGTTCTGACTGACAGTGTGCGTGTTGTCTCAGTGGGGATGGTTCATAGTGTTTTGCTGCACTGAGCCTGTTTTGAGACGTGTTTGTCTTCTCCTTCTGTTTTGAGACGAGCTAACAGCTTGCAGCTAACAAAAGCACAAAGGCACGCTAAAACCTTTCCCGATAACTGCCGTTTTAGCTCAGTGGATTCTTGTACACGTAGCTGCACCTACTCAGTGTCGCCTGCACTGATTCAGGTCCGGGGTTTTTCAATCGAAAGTACTCGCATATCTATAGCGATCAAGATTAACATAAACATTTGCTGGAATTCTCCTTTAAGTCCAATTAGGGAAAAACAAATCTACCGGGACAGGACACAACTACTGTCTGCTGTTACCATGGTGATGGTGTGTAGACTGTGCTTCTCAGATTCACGTAGAGGTCGCCACAATTTTAAGGCTTCACTGAATTAAACAACTCTGCACATGGAGACTGAGGAGAAGAGGGCTTAGAAATCCTGGATTAGTGAGGCTAATGAAGAGAGAGCTTAACCCATTCAAACTGCTCAGTTGTGAAACACGATCAAGTCAAATTTAGTGAATTCAAAGAAAAAAAGAGGCAGGAATGAAGAGTGGAAGAAGGAGAAGGAGGGGTGATTTAGACAGAAGGAAAGAGAGGTGAACAGTGAAGTCTTATTCAGTGTCTGTCCCAGTGCAATCTTATCTCACATTTCTGCCACAACACATAACAACTACAAACCCATGTGAAGTACTAACCTCACCTGCATGTCTTTAGAGCGATGTTTCCCAAACTTAGGGTCGGGACCCAAAATGGGTCGCAGACCCGTTTTATTGGGTCGCCAATTGACAGTAAAATGCCTATCAATCTTATGTGAATGAGCGTTCTTTTTTGCTACTCTGGTCTGGTCAGCTCAGACGCTGTGGGGGGGGGGAGGCTCTCTCTCTCTCTCCTCTCTTATCTTAGGAGGGGATACGAAAATGAGTTAAGGGGTGAGACACAGAAAGGAGAATAGAGACCTTTTCTGTTTTTTTTACTTTTATAATGGAATAAATATACTTCATATACATTTAAATTCATGGTTTTGTTCCGTCTTTTGTCCACAGTTTAAAGATGTAGATGTTACAATGATTCGTGGTGTATTTTTGTAAATTTGGGTCCCGGGGAGACACCAAATCTCTCTTTTGGGAAAGAGTTTGGGAACCACTGCTTTAGAGGATGGGAAATATTAGAGCGTTGGGGTGAAACATGAGTAGATTGTTTCAGGATATTTAGCTTGTTTTGTTTGGGAGTTTAGAGACGGCATTTTTCAACTGTATGTGCAAAACCTTTCCTAAAAAACTAACTAACTGATTAAATAGCATCATGAGACATGAAGTTAATGTGTAAAGAGTCACCATGTTGCATACAACAAATACACATTATGTGAAAGAATGAACAAGCTTTGTGAATGTCACAAATACATCCCCCAACTTAATGGAAACAAATCCAATTTTCATTTGTGACATTTCAAAATTGGCTTGACATTCAAACGAACTATGCTAATTAAAATCTATTTTTTCTTAAGAAATAACCTGAATACAAAAATATTTTCCTTAGACAGTCTGGGAAAGAAAATCCAACCTCCCACTAAAAAAATATAACATGTAATGGATTCAAAAATACATTTTACAAAATATTATACAAATCAAAACAGCTGTAGGGATGTGCAGTATTTACCATCAGTCACACAAAAGTCAAGGGACATTCTGGCAAAAATATGTCACAACTCATTGATCGTCAGTTCCGAGCCGTGATGGCGTTTTGTGATGAAATCTCTGATCCTTCAAAATTGGATTTTCACTTTGTGATGTTTCAAACAGCACATGTTAAAACATTACAGCATGTTTCTGGTGAATGTCCAGATAGAGGAAAACATGTGGGTACATGGAGAAAATGATGAAAGCAATTATAATATTTCACATGTCCATTCTAGTAGTTTTTAAGCAACCAGAGATCACAAACAAGATGAAAACAAAACACAGGCACAAGAGAAAAAAACACTTCCATGTACCCATCATTGGAAACACACAGTGATCTTCTGCTGCTTTGTCTCTCAGCCCTCTATGCAAGCATTGTGTTCTGGCAAGCTGCAACAGAAAATGACAGTAATTCAGGTAATGAGAGTGAAATAGCAGGATGGGAGACAGAGGCTTAGCTGTTTCTAAAACTCGGTCTTCAAAAACCTTAAAACCAGGGAGAAAGATGAGAGGAAGGCAGGAAGGGAAAAAAGAAAGATAGACAGAAAAGATATGTCCGGTACTGCTGAGATGTCAAACAAGCTCTTAAATGATTTAGTTCAGTTTTCCTGACCAGGATAATTCAGGTCTGGCCTCTCTGATCAGACATGAAAGATGGTGAAACTGCTGTCTAAACGCTTTTATCAAATCATGTGACCAGATCATCTCACTGGAAGACAAAGAGAAATGGATGAAGCAACTGCAGAGAAGACAATGCAGGGAAAGATTCCTGTGTTACGTCAAAACATTCAAACTATCATTTGGAAAGATACAGATAGTTGCGTTGAGCATTGACCATCATTAAGGATCAAAGACGGAACAAGCTTGATGCTGTTATACTGCCACAAAACCTCTTAGTCACCAAGAACCTTGGTTTGTGTATAACATTTAACATTTCTTTTAATATGAAACCGATCTTGCCCCGACCTTTACAGACTAGTTCTAGTTAACATTATCCAGACCTTCCTCCACTGCGGAGGGGGGTCTAGCTAGTCCACACAGCATTCCGGGATGGAAGAAAAACGTGCTCCGGTTTGTTGGCAAATCTTTAAACCAATCCCAATTGTCTTGGGTGGTGCTAAGCACCAAGCGGAGCCACTTCGCCCCTGCAAAAAAGCCTGTGGGAAGGAACTTGTTTTGGTGGATCATGTACGTTCAAAGGTTGTTTTAGTCGTGTGAGAGAAAACTCAGATTGGACAGATCGTCTAGCTAGCTGTCTGGATTTACCCTGCAGAGATCTGAGGAGCAGTTACCTTTAGTCCTCATAAATCCACCGGAGCTTAAAATGCCAACACCAAGAAAGCAGAAGGTAATGGATATCCGGTGGCAAAGGTTTAAACCTGTAAGTGGAACATCGTGGATATAGACTAACCAGACATTCACCCAAAAGCTGTCTAAATTAAACGGAAAATACCTTGTTTGTAACCGCCCTTTGGAACAACACATAGAAGCGTTTTCTGATCTGACGCCTCATTCAACAGTCCAACATTATTGTTAGTGTCTCCCATAATGATCTTTGTTAACCATAAAGGTTGGAAATCACAAAATGTTCACATGGGTCATTTCTTTTCAGCAGGTAAAGTCACTTGTTCTCTCTCCTTATCATTGTGCTTTTTTCATGTCCAGACGAATCAGTAACATTCAACACTCTTTCCAGTCAGTGCGTTGACCATCAGAAAGCACCATCTCAGGAGTTTTTGTATTACAGAAATTAAAATGTTCCTGCTGTCAAAGTTCAGGTAAAACTCCTTGGTACCGAACAAAGTAGCTTGAAAAATGACCACAGTGCAAAAGGGCCTTGCAGAATCATGTTTCTATGTACACCGCCTGGTTCCAGTGTGTCTGAGCACAGAATTTCCTTGGTTCACAGTTCAGGCGTTCAGCACAAATTTGTATCCTCCGGTCCAGGAAGCACTGAGAGTAATCTGAATCAAGAGGAGAGAACCTGTTAGTCCCCATTAATGATGCTGTGTGTGTGTAAGCACTAATTAGCCTCCATTACCTTGGATAAGAGCTGCAGAGAGGGAAGAGCATCAAAATTTAATGAGCCTCTTGTAGCCGCTCTCAATCTTTGCTGTGTTTTAAGTGCTGCATCGAACCCCTGAACGCTCTCTTGCGCAAACACTACTGGTGCATTCAGATAAATAGGCAAGTTAGTTGATACGAGTGATATTAGGACAAGGGGAAACATCATGTCCGCTTAATAAGGACTGCCTGTTTCTGGCAGAGAGCCACTTGTAAGATACATTTACTTATAAAAACACTTGTTGAGTTTGGGAACAACGTACACGCTCTCATTTTAATAAAGTGTTTTGGAAATCTCAGAAAAAAATGTAATGATCACACACAGACCTGAACTTTAATAGGCTGAGTGTAGAGTCATGACACAAATATTTGTGTTTTTTCCTGACTGTATAAGTTCATTTTGCAGTTCTCAACACCTCGTGTTCTATGAAATAAAGTGTGCAGAAAGCTCTTTCTTTTGTTAAAGTATTCTTTCATGCTGTCAGGTGAGGTGGACAGGACAGGTGAAGGACAGGGGGAAGGCACCAATTGTTTTCCGGACCCTGTAGCTGTAACATGATGGACTGAAATTGTCTTTCTTTGTTGTTTGTACCTCATGAGAAATGGATTACACAGCGTTCTATTTCATTTTAAAGTGAGGCTTGATCATCACATGTGCTTTTACATTCACTTGTGTATAATATTTATAATATAGTGTTTTGGATATAACACATAAAAAGGTGATATTGTTGTTTTTACACTTCGGTTTATGTGGATTAAACACTTATAAACATATATAGTATATACATATTGCTATTTGAGGGAGTTCTCAAAAATTACATGGCACAAACGAAAAGACTACTAATCATTATTTCAGTCCATACTTGCAATGGTATATGGATTTTGCTTAATGAATACCTTACATGATTAATGGATTATAAGAAATGGCTTTTGGCTGATTTAGTATTTGAATAATGTGTGTTTCACCACTAGATTGATATTTTCCTTTTTTTGGCCTTTTGACCAAAAATAATCCTAAAATAACTCTAAAACTACTTCACGTGAAGTTGTTTTTATCCTTTTAATACAACTTTTTTCTCTTTTGCCTTTCTCAAATACTATACTGATTAGCAAAATTAAATTGGATTTAGAATCCAACTTTAGAACGGTGCCATCTTAAACAGGTATCTCAGATTTCCAGGGTTTGAGTAATTGTTTATAATCCAGTTATGACACAATTATCAACCAAAAATTCAGATAACTTTAGATTGCCTCTCTAAGAACTTTAAAATGGTGACATTTTCCATATGAGGCCTCTGCTTTGGAGGATTCTGCAGTGTTTGATGAGTATCTGATAAACCTTTATACAGACTCGCTCACACTTCAAACACACAGAGCGTCTGCCTCCTGGGCCACTAATGGACACAGAGAGCAGCAGAGATCAATAGAAGCAGATGAGAGAGAGAGAGAGAGAGAGAGAGAGAGAGAGAGAGAGAGAGAGAGAGAGAGAAAGAGACTTTTGGATGCCTTTAGTTTGTATTGCAAGGTATGTGCTTGTGTGTGTCTGTGCATGCTTATTGACAATTCTTAACTTGTCGATTCTTTTTCTTAACAACAAAGCAAGTTAAAATAAGGCTCATAGATTTAATTGTCCAATCCTATTCCTGGTGCCCTGTTTTTTCTATGGTACTACACTTTCTTATGTGAGAACCATGGAAAGCATCAAGTGGCGAGAGAAAGAAAGAGAGAGTTTATCAGATGTTTGCTGTTTTGTACCTATAGAGAATATACCAAGGTAAAAAATTAAACTTTAGGAAGAATTTTAGGCCTGTTTAAACAAACCTGTCATAGCACTTGCGGATTGACAGTGATCGTACCTGCCACCCAGTCTCATTTACACTGCTGATAGACAAGAGAGTGGAACACTTGGTTGGCAGGAAATGCATGGCAGCAGGCTAGCCGCAAGAGTGTGTAGGAGTCCATACTTGCCTCCCACCATTTGTGACCCTAGCCCTAGCTAGCAGCATGTACATTCTATTATTTTCTGCCGTAGAAGTAAAGAGCATCACTGTAAAATCAATTGACAAATTTTGGATTTAAACATTGCTTTTAACCCTTGGCCCTTTACTTTAAGACTCCCTCCTACATGCATCTTGCAAGGAGGTAAAGTTGTGCTCTACTGTAACTTGTAAAAACATCAAATATCTGATGGGAACTCTTGTTCTTTTCAGGGAAAGGCTTCAGTCATGGCTTCACCAGTCAATGGGCTGGGGTGTGTGTCTATACTGTATGTGTTTGTCAGAGCTTTGCTAAAGTATATTTTATTTCACAATGCTGTCTGCTGTCCTTTGGGTTTTTGCAATAATGTAAACTTGCCTGGTAAACTTTTAAAGACCTAAAACTTGCTTTGGACATGCAAGCCATCAGTGAAATAAGAGAAACTCCCAGATAACCTTTTTAATAGCTTGCTAACTCCCTAATTTAATGTGTTTGGCGGGCAGACAGAAGCTTGTAGGAGGTGATGACACATACAGTTCAGTAGAAGTTTTTGACCACTACACTACATTATTTTCTGGGGGGACATTAATTATATTCATATGCCAGTGTCCCCTCCTGTTTGTCTTATCTATTACTATCAGGGAAATGGATGAAAGTCATTACACTGAATGATGAGTTGGTGTTCGCCTGGTTTACACAGAGTTCAATTACAGCATATAGATCTACTTTCAGCTAATGTTTTCTGAAGACAAACAAACCTCCAACTTAATGAGCAGCTCGCTAGAACAAATTTGGACTAAATTGAATTAGACCTTGTGCTGATGCTGCCCATGCTGAGTGTTCTGCAGACTTGGTCGTTTGTCAGTGCCACCGAACTGATGATGTTAAAATGACTTAAAAACAAATCTTGCTGTGTAACAAACTCAGGACCCTGGTCATGAAATGCACAATGCAATTATAAGTCATTTTAAGTCTCATAGCAATTATTGTTAGCTATCATCAGCCACACAAAGCATCAGCCACTCTACCGATGGACTGAAGACTGCTTCCATTTGTCACTGTCACACACACACACACAGGAAGGACAATACATACTAATACACACACAATGCACACAACAATGAAAAGATACAAGGGTACGTGCCCAAACACACAATTTAGTGTTTCATGGGATGAGCACAGTTGACTAAAAAAACAATTTACAACAACTCAGTTAAAAATAGACAGAATAAAAATTGTTGAAACTAAATGGAAATTCTCCAATTATCAATTACCAGCAAACATGCAACATCAGGGAGACGATCAGATCATGTCTACATGACGTCCGTCAGTCCAGACCCACTTTTGTACTTCTGTTTTGGGCTTAAATACTATAAACCAATCAGTGTCATCTCCCATTCCCTTTAAAATCACACCGTGTTGGCGAATTGTTATTATGATGGTGGATTTGCTAAGCAGGAAGGAGAGGAAACTGATCTGCCGTGAAGTTAAAGCCCATGAGCAGATTATATATGGCACAAGCACTATGCCACCAAAACTCCCAGAGGTAGAGCAGGAGGTAAAATAACAATGAAATGCTGCGTTAGACCAGGTTTTTGTTGGTCAATGGCGCAATCGCCATAGCAACATACCAAGAATGCCCCTGAACACACCTCTGTAACAGTATTCAGAGAATGTGGCGGACCCAAATGCAGAGACAGCAGGCAGTGGTAAGACCAGGAATAGAAAATCAGGAACACCAATAAGGGAGTAGAATTACACAAACTGTCACAGAATACAATACAGTACAATGATCTAGATAGATAGATAATTTATTCATCCCGAAGGAAATTTTAGGCATCCAGTAGCAAGACAACCATAACACAGGATGCACATATACATACATACATAAAAACAAAAATAAAAATCACTCACAGAAAGGCAATGACCATGATAAGGTAAGATACTATGGTAGACTATGGTGTGCAATGGTGCAAAGTGTTGTATTTAAGTGCAGGGATTGAACAGTGCAGTAGATCATGATAACTATGACTATTACACATAAACATACTAACCTATAAACTGAGTGAATAAGAACAATATGTAACAGGGAATAAGTTATAAGATGTAAGATGTAGATGTTATGACCACAGTCCAGATTGTGTTGGAGGGCTAATATAGCCAATAAGACAGTTGTACAGCGGACAAGTGACATGATGGTAGGGGCTGAGAGAGACAGGCTCATGCTTAAAAGTCAATTTCTCCCCTCCCCCCTTGTGTTGTATTAAAGAGCTGGATGGCCCTGGGAACAAAGGACCTCCATAACCTGTCTGTTGAGCATGACAGTAACAGAAGTCTGCCACTGAACATGCTTCTCTGTTTAATAAACGTTCTGTGTGCTGGTCATTGTCCATGATTGGCAGCAACCTTCTCATTGTCCACACCACAGCATAAAACAGGATGCTGGCAATGACAGACTGGTAAAACATCCAGAGGAGCTTACTGCAGACATTAAATGGCTGCAGTCTCCTCGGTAAGTAGAGCCGACTCTGCCCTTTGCAATAGAGCGCATCCGTGTTGGCTGACCAGTCCAGTTTATTGTCCATGTGTACCCCCAGGTACTTATAGCTGCTGACCACCTCCACATTGACCCCTTCAACGGAGACTGGTGTCATGTGTGGTTTAGATCTCCTTAAATCCACCACCAACTCCTTGGTCTTTGTTGTGTTCAGCTGCAGATGATTGAGCCTGCACCATTGCACAAAGTCATCCACCAGGTTCTTGTACTCATACTCCTGTCTTTCCCTGATAAACCCCAAAATTGCAGTGTTGTCCAAAAACTTCTGTGGCATGACTCAGAGTTGTAGCCGAAGTCCAAAGTGAAGAGGGTGAACAGGAACCGATGAAAGCACGATCCCCTGAGGCGCTCTGATGCTGCAGAACTCAGTCTCAGAGAAACAGTCATTCAGCCTGACAAGCTGTGGTCTCTCTGTCAGATGGCCTGTTTTCCAGGATTCCAGGTGAGCATCAACCCGCATCTGCACAAGCTTGAATCCAAGTCTGACAGGCTGAATAGTGTTAAATTAGATTAGATTAGATTATACTTTATTTATCCCACGACGGGGAAATTCTGTCGTTACAAGTAGCAGCATAGCAGCAACAGCAAAAAACAGAAAAACAAAACAATAACACACAAACAAGTAAGCACGAAAGAAATACAAGGCAAGAAATACAAGGCAAGAAATACAGGCAAGAAATAGACAATGAAAATATGGTAGACTGAGTAAGTAAAATGCCGTCAAACAAAAGGAATTTTAAAGTGCGGTTGCCATGATAAGAGAAACAATATTGCGGTGTAAGTGACGTTAAAAATTAAGTTAAGTTGAATGTGTAATTAGAGCAAAGAAGCAAGAGTCGGTAGCATAATTTAAATTATATTAACCTGAGACCATAAATATTGAAAAGTAAGTACTTGTAATAAATAATATAAATACCAATATTAAAGATAACAGAAAGTGTGTGATGTAGATGGGAGAAAAACAGGAACAGAAACTACAACACTATCAGGTAGAGCAGGTGTTGTAGAGTCTGACAGCGGCCGGGATGAAGGACCTGCGGTACCTCTCCTTCTTACACCGTGGGTGTATCAGTCTGCTGCTGAAGGAGCTGCTCAGGACCCCACAGTGTCATGTAGGGGGTGAGAGGTGTTGTCCATGATGGATGTCAGCTTGGCTAACATCCTCCTCTCCCCTACTTCCTCTATGGGGTCCAGAGGACAGTCCAGGACAGAGCTCGCTCTCCGGATCAGTCTATTGAGTCTGCTCCTGTCCCGGTCCGAGCTGCCCCCCCTCCAGCAGACCACAGCGTAGAGGATGGCAGAGGCCACCACAGAGTCATAGAAGGTCCTGAGGAGAGTCCTACACACTCCAAAGGACCTGAGTCTCCTCAGCAGATGGAGGCGACTCTGGCCCTTCTTGTAGAGTGCTTGGGTGTTATCAGTCCAGTTCAGTTATTGTTTAGGTGAACACCCAGGAATTTGTAGCTCTCCACTACATCAATGTCCAATCCCTGGATGCTCACCGGTGAGAAGGGGATGTTTTCCTCCTGAAGTCGACTATCATCTCCTTTGTCTTGCTGGTGTTAAGCTGAAGCTGGTTGAGCTCACACCAGCTGACAAAGTCCTTGATAACCGACCTGTATTCCAGATCGTTCCCCTCAGAGACACAACCAACAACGGCTGTGTCATCAGAGAACTTCTGGATGTGGCAGTGGGTGGTGTTGTGTGTGAAGTCCGAGGTGTAGAGGGTGAAAAGGAAGGGGGAGAGCACCGTACCCTGAGGGGCACCTGTGCTGCAGTGCACCACGTCAGACACACAGTGATGGAGCCTCACATACTGTGGTCTGTTGGTGAGGTAGTCCGTAGTCCATGCAGCCAGATGTTGGTCCACTCCGGCACTCTCCACTCTCACTCTGAGGAGCGAAGGCTGGATGGTGTTAAAGCACTGGAGAAGTCGAAGAACATGACTCTCACAGTGCTCCCGCTGTCCTCCAGGTGAAGCAGCGATCTGTGCAGCAGGTAGATCACTGCGTCGTCCACTCCAATCCCAGGCTGGTAAGCAAACTGCAGGGGTCCAGCTGTGTGCCCACCAGGGGTCGCAGGTGACGCAGGATGATCCTCTCCATGGTCTTCATCAGGTGAGAAGTCAGGGCAACAGGCCTGAAGTGGTTTGGCTCCTTGGGTCGCGGTGACTTTGGAACCGGGACCACACAGGAGGTCTTCCACAGGGCTGGGACCTTCTCCAGGCTCAGGCTCAGGTTGAATAAGTGCCTGAACACACCACAGAGCTGGTCAGCACAGTCCCTGAGGAGACTTGGGCTGATGCCGTCCGGCCCGGGGCCTTCCTTGCCTTGAGCTTCTTCAGTTGACTTCTCACCTGATCATCTGTTATGGAGAAGTGGGTGGAGGATGACTGGGGTGTGTGGATGGTAGGAGGTGAGGGTCTCAGGGAGGGGGAGAGGGGGGTGGTGAACTGATGAGCGGGGAGAGGGGGGAGGAGCGGGCTGGTGGGTTCATTGCTGATGCGGGTCGTTGAAGGTGGCAGGCTGAGGAGGGGAGGGGGGGAGGAGGAGAAGGCCAGGGGAGGTGTGAAAGAGGGGGCTGGGGGGTGTGAAGAGGGAGGCGAGGAGGCAGAGTCAAATCTGTTAAAAAACAGATTCAGCTCATCTGCCCAGTCCTTGTCTCCTCCGGCTTGGCTTCTTCCCACAGCTTTGCCGTGGCCGGAGATGTTCTGCAGCCCTCTCCAGACGTCCCTAGCATTGTTCTGCTCCAAACTCTTTTCTAATTTCCTCCCGTAGATGACCTTCCCCCTCCTGATCCTGAGTCTGAGTTCCTTCTGGACTCTGCGCAGCTCCTCTCTGTCCCCTGATGCAAAAACCCTCTTCTTCTCATTTAGCAGAGCTTTTATCTCAGAAGTCACCCAGGGTTTGTTGTTGGGAAACACTGGACCAACTTGGAGGGCACAGTGTTCTCCACACAGAATTGATATAGTCTGTGATGCATTGTGTCATGCTGTCAATGTCGGTGCCGTGGGGGGTGCAGAGTGCTTCCCAGTCTGTAATTTCAAAGCAGTCCCTGAGCCTATCACTTGCCTCCTCAGACCACTGCTTCACAAGCCTCTTCACAGGTTGTTGTTTGATCACCACAGGGGAGTATTCTGTGACTAGATGGACGAGATTGTGATCTGAGCGGCCGAGGGGGGGGAGGGGGGATGAGGTGTATGCTTCTTTGATATTAGCATACAGTAAGTCCAAAGTTGTGACGCCTCTGGTGTGGCATTTAACATACTGGGTGAAGGTGGGGAGAGCAGAGGACAGGGAAGCATGATTGAAGTCCCCAGAGATGAGGAGAAGGGAATGGGGGTGCTGGTTTTGAAGTTGAGACACAACAGTATGAATCTGATCTGTTGCAGCAGCAGCGACCGCCGAGGGGGGGATGTACACGGTCACAGCGATAACCTGTGAGAACTCCCTCGGGAGGTAATATGGCCTAATACTGACTGCTAACAGCTCCAAGTCTCTGGTACAGAGTTGCTCCTTCACACTGATGTGTCCCGGGTGGCACCACCTATCGTTCACAAACACAGCGATCCCCCCTCCCTTCTTCTTACCGCTCTCCGTTGCTTTCCTGTCCGCTCGTAAAAGTTTAAAACCGTCCAGGGTGACGTGTGCGTCGGGAGAAAGTTCACACAGCCACGTCTCGGTGAAACACATGAGGCTGCATTCCCGGTACTCTCTCTGCAGTCGGGTCAGCGCCGTCAGCTCTTCCATCTTGTTAGACAGAGATCTAACGTTGCCCATGATGACAGACGGTAAACATGGTTTATACCGTCTTTTCCGCTCCCTGCGCTTCACACCCGCTCTGCTCCCTCTTCTTCTTCTCCGTAACTCCTTCGGAATCTCCTGCCGCTCCGCGCAGAGAGGGGGTGTGTGGCGCAGGGCTAACAGCTGATCCCGGGTGTAGAACAATGGGACCGTCGTTGAGTGGGGTGCTTTGTTGGATGAGTTTCCATTTGCTGTGCCAAAAAGTTCCAAAAACAGCAAGAGACAAGCTACGAACGTAACAATATGAACATCCATAGCTGCCCACTTGCTTAAAGTGTCGGTAGTGACAAAGAAAAAATAACAAAAAAGACAAAAACACCGTAAAAACACTAAAAAGATGTATCAAACTGCAGAGCTACTGTAACGCGCTAGAGAAATCAAAGAACATGATTCTCACAGCACTTTTTCCCTTGTCCATATGAGATTGCGCTCTGTGCAGTAGGTACATGATGGCATGATCTGACACTAGACAAAGACAACACAGAGACTACATACACCAGGTAAAAAAGTGAAACAAGGAACAGGTGACAAAAGGGCTCAGGACTCTGGGCTTCAATTACACTTCATTGGCATCTGCAATGAAGCTCTAAAGTTAAACTAAGATGATTAAAATCTATATTTTAGTTTTCTATATTTCAGGCAGCAAATCCTTGGGCCTCTTCTGGCTCCTCTGGCCTCTGACTGCAGGGTCTATAATGTCACATGATCCTTGCCTCTGGTCCTGTGTGTCCTCTTAGCCTTGATCTCCCTCTTCACAAACAAAATGGTACATTTAGTACGGATCACAGGAAAACCATTTATTTCCTGGTGATCTCAACATGAGCTTCTGTTTTTTTAGATCATAAAGCAGACACACAAAGAGAAAGCCCCACAGACGTTTGTAACTGCATCCATGGATACGGTCGGCTAGGTAACAGAGAAAAAGCTTTATTGCAATACAGTATTGTACATGACAGACAAAAAACACAACAACAAAAAACTGAAAACATCCACTGAAGTCTTAAGAATAGTATTCAAGACTCAGTTTTGTCTAAATAAGAATTAAAGTTTGCCGGTTTTTAGTCACATTCATAGTAAGTAGATTGTTGCTGGTTCAGTTTGTTGCTTCAGGATTTTGTCTAGAAATGAGTGCCAGTGTCTTGTAACTAGAAAGAAATACAACAAGGATGTTTTTTTTCTTCATCTTTTTTAACAAAAAATCTTGCCATCGCTCTGCTTCCTCCAGACTTGTGTGTGTGTGTGTGTGTGTGTGTGTGTGTGTGTGTGTGTGTGTGTGTGTGTGTGTGTGTGTGTGTGTGTGTGTGTGTGTGTGTGTGTGTGTGTGTGTGTGTGTGCGTGTGTGTGTGTTTTGGTGTGGGCAAACTCACCTTCACCCATTTCCTTGACCCAGTTTCAGTGTTGTGTCTCCGCTGCACCTTTTTAAAGCTGAAGGAAAAGAAATCCCATTTAAATCCCCCCAACATGTCTGACCTTCTCTGCTGCCCCTCCATGCACACACACACACACACAGACACAGACACAGACACACACACACACACACACACACGCACGCACACAGCATGTTGTCCTCTTTCTGCCTGGCTTCACCACAGAATTTGGGAAGAACAGTTGAATTATTCAGTTTTACCGCTCCCGCCAAAACACACACACACACACACACACACACACACGCACACACACACACACTGTGTGACTGGAGTAGATTAAAGAAGAGGTGAAAATTACGTATCACCTCACAGATATTAGTACGTTCACTTCTTTTTCTTTCTTTTCGACCATACCAATATGTCTGTTTTAAGGATAACTCTTTATAAAACTAAAAGTAGCCTATATTATGTTTAATGGGTTAAAATGTGTTGTTGTGCTTACAGTAATACTATACTGTAATATTACAGTAGTACTATAGACAGAAGTAATTTTATACGTATTTATATGTATGCGTGTATACAAACTGTATATATACTGTGTATATATATATATTTGCATATTTTACTGGAACGCTAAATCCAATACAATGAATATTTAAGGTAAAAGGGGTTAATCATTGTGACGGCAGCTCCACCTGGCTGCGCTTGTTTTGGTTTGACAGGACATTTGTTTGGTTCAGTTTCAGTTCAGCATTTACTCTTGTATAAAGTACAGCTATGTATAAGCTTTGCTAAAGTAAAAGGTTCATATAATTAAGACCATGAATGAAAATTTAAAGTTTAAATCTCTCATAAAGTGATGCAAAATTATAGAGGGAGTGCAAACAATGTTTGTGTCTCCAATCTATAAAGCTGGATTTCTGAAGACTATGGTTACCTGCTCCTCAGGTCTCTGCAGGGTAAAACTAGAAAGCTAGCTAAACTCTCTGTCCAATCTGAGTTTTCTCTTGCACGACTAAAACAGCTTTTGAGCGTACATGTTCCACCAAAAAATGTTCCTTCTTAAGGCTATGTTGCAGCACCGTGCCTCCGTCCTCAAATGCAATCCTCTATGGAGGAAGATCTGGCAAAACTGGTCTTCCACTATTTTAGGTACCGAAGCATCAGAATGCATTACTGAGCAATAGTTGCGCCATTTCAGGCTTTTTTTTAGGTTTCTGATTGGGCAACATGGGTTTATGATTAGGGTTACATCACCGCCTGTTGGTTTGTCATGCTCTTGACAGCAGGTGTTTTATTTAGATAGAGATTTTAGAAACAAACTTTGACACGGTGTACTTTTGTTATATTTTTAGTGCTGTCAGTTAAACATGTTACTAACGGCGTTAACGCAAACCCAGTTGAATTTCTATTTTTTTTATCGCGAGATTAACGTTCTTTTTGGCCTGGCAACCTTTTTAGTTTTTTTCACATGCTGTTAAACCTAATCAACCCTTAACTATAGCGTTGGAAAATCTTAAACGATAATCTGCCTTTAGGGGGTTCGGATCAGAAAATGTGTATTTTCATATCATTTGGAAAACCTGTTGTCCAGGTGTGTTACAGCAGCCAGAGGCAATACGGTGTGCCAATGTCCACTTTGCATGTGAGTTTAGCCTCTCTCTCAAAGTTCATAAATTCACTGCAAATGTGTCTTAAATATGCTTGAAAAACACAAACAATGTTGGAAAACAGTTAAAATCACAAGGGAAATGTGAATAATGAAGAGCAGTCTTGAATATGTTTGAACATTTTTCAAATTCTCGAAATTCTTTTTTTGTTCAGAATTGAAATTCTTTTTATTTTTGTATGCATGACAATAAAAGCAAAATTATCTGAGCACTTCTGGACCTAACCTTCCTTCCACTGTTGTGCGGCCTTGTCATCTTTGTCCCTCGACTTGCTTTTTCTTTCTTGACAATGAAGCTCTCTCCATCTGCGGGTTGGTATTTTGGTTTGGTTTCTCCCCTGAGGCCAAGATTATCAGACAGACCCTGAAGTATTGACGCCAAAATCCCAGTCTAGTTTCTTGGCACTTCTCAGCAGGTGGCCACACACATACACACACACACATGTGTATATATATATATATATATACATATATACATATACACACACACACACACACACACACACACACACACATCAATGTGGATGTCCTGAGGGACAACAGCAAGGGAAAAATAATACCACTCCATGGAATTAAAGAGCATTCTGTCTACTGCTTCAGATTCTTCTTTAACCTCCAGCTATCCTTCCAACAAGACAGATTTTGTAGCCTGTGGTTCATCACAGCACACACACGCACACACACACACACACACACACACACACACACACACAAACACACACCTAATGGATGAATCTTTACCAAACACTGCAGGTGTCAACACTGGGCTGATGACATCCGGTCTGCCAGCTTAAAGCTCAAATATAATTACATTCACTGTATGACTATATATGTTGTTATCGTACTGTTGTACTGTAATTCTTAACACCTTTAGAGTAGCAAAACAACAGTAAAAAATGTAAATGCGAATATAATTACGTAAGTTGCATCTAAAGATACCACCTTTGTTGTACCTGCTGAACCAGAAACAACATGAGACACTATATAAATAAAATGTTTATCCAAGTGTGACGATATCTCAAAAGCAGATCAGAATCAGACTCAGCTTTATTTGCCAAGTATGAGGACACATACAAGGAATTTTGGTTTGGATCATATTTCTCACGATGTGCTTACTCATACAAAGCAAACAACAAATACAAACAATATATACACACTATAAACAGAAACAATGTAGACAGGTTGAGACAATAGTGCATTGAAGAGTGCAAAGAATGCAGGAGTAAATTACAATTATGTTATTATTTTATTTATGGTGCATAGTGGAAAGGGTGCTGGAATAAATAGTATGATGTTATTATTTAAGTATTATATTACAGTATGAACAGCTCTGAAATAGATATTGGGAATGATGAATAAATAATAAGTTGAACCGGTAAAAAGACTGATTAGAGACAGTGTTGCTGGGTTATTGCACCTGGCACTGTGAGTCAGAAGTGAGCTGTTCATCAGAGTAATGGCTTGGGGAAAGAAACTGTTCCTGAGTCTGTTGATTTTGGCGTATAGTGCTCTGTGGCGCAGAGGGGAGAAGCTGGAACAGGTTGTGTCTGGGGTGAGATGGGTCTGCAGTGAAGTTTCCTGCCCGTTTCCTGACTCTGGAGGAGTATAAGTCATGAACGGAGGGCAGGTTGCCACCGATGCTCTTTTCAGCAATCCTAACTGTCCGTTGTAGCCTGCTCCTGTCCTTTTTGGAGGTAGATCCAAACCAGACAGGGATTGACGTGCAGAGGACAGACTGGATGATTGCTGAGTGGAAGTGGATCAGCAGATACTTGTGATGATGGTGTCAGTCTTGGGCTCCCACTTTAGGTCCTGGGATACAGTGGATCCCAGAAACCTGAAGGATTCCACAGCAGACACAGGGCTGTTGAGTATAGTGATGGAGGGAAGAGTGGGAGGGCTCCTCCTGAAGTCCACGATTTGCCCTTTGACGACAATTCACCACTAATTCAAAAGGCTTTATAATTTTTACTGACTTGTATACGTCTTTGGTATTAGTAATCATAAAATGAAATGCAAGAAAATAAACCAATGCTGCCACACATGTTTGTGATGTACATGTGTGGCTACATGCATCAGAGTCAGAACAGCAGATGGTCATTTTATGACATGATAGAGTGTTCACACCTGAAGACAAAATCTAAAGACCTGTGGCAGATATTTAGGCAGGGACATAAAATATAAAAGCTAACTACCTGTGGCATTTATTCAAATGAACGACAGATGGTACAGAGCAGATAAAGGAGCAGCTGAAAGGAGAGATAAGGAAACTCCATGTGGAGTCTGTTTGGTGTCCTGATCTAAACAACCAGTGTGTTGGTGGACGGTTCAGAGGACATGAGCCACTGTCAATTTTCAGTACTGACAGAGTAGAGGAAAGAGTAACATCAATTTTTCTTTCTTTCTCTTTTTTTTTAAGGTATTATAACATTTTCATTATTTATTTACAATTAACAAAACAGCTCATACAGAAGAGTATTAAGCAGATAAATATCTTAAGATAAAATTTCAAAACTGAACTAAAACTTTACTGAACAAAGCAAGGAAGCTGAAGTGTTTGAAATGGCAAACATCTAATTACACAAGTTATGTTTTTTTCATTCAAGTACCACTATAGTCAGTGAAAAAAACACTTCCATCCAGCACAGAAAAAAATCACTGTTGTAATTTAAGATTTGCTTTTTAATCATGTATTGATAAAAAGTTAGATGAGTTTAAACATTTTAATAAGGATTTACCTAACCAAAGATGTACAAAATGAAGAAGAACAAAAAATATAAACGCAACACTTTTGTTTTTGCCCCCATTTTTCATGAGCTGAACAATCTGTACACAAAAGGCTTATTCCTCTCAAATATTGTTCACAAATCTGTCTATATTTGTGTTAGTGAGCACTTTTCCTTCTAATTCTAATCTATCTACCTCACAGGTGTGGCAAATCAAGATGCTGATTAAACAGCATGATTATTGCACTGGTGTGCCTTAGGCTGGCCACAATAAAAGGCCACTCCAAAATGTGCAGTTTTATTACACAGCACAGTGCCACAGATGTCGCAAGTTTGGAGGGAGTGTTTAATTTGCATGCTGACTGCGGGAATGTCCACCAGAACTGTTGCCCGTGAATCGAACGTTCATTTCTCTACCATAATCCGTCTCCAAAGGCGTTACAGAGAATTTGGCAGTACTTCCAACCGGCCTCACAACCGAAGACCACGTGTAACCACACCAGCCCAGGACCTCCACATCCAGCATCTGAGAGCAGCCACCCGGACAGCTGCTGCAACAATCTGTATGCATAACCAAAGAGCATGGGTGAAATGCTCTGGATCGGTGTATAAGACAGCGTGTTCCAGTTCCTGCCAGTATCCAGCAACTTTGCACAGCCATTGAAGAGGAGTGGACCAACATTCCACAGCCACAATCAACAACCTGGTCAACTCTATGCAAAGATGCACTGCGTGAGACAAATGATGGTCACACCAGGTACTGACTTGTTTTTGGACCCACCCCACATTTTTAGAGTAGCCTTTTATTGTGGCCAGCCTAATACACACCTGTCCAATAATCATGCATATGCATGCATATGGTTGTGAGGCCGGTTGGAAGTACTGCCAAATTCATTGAAATGCCTTTGGAGACGGATTATGGTAGAGAAATGAACGTTCAATTCACAGACACCAGCTGTGGTGGACATTCCTGCAGTCAACATGCCAATTAAACACTCCCTCAAAACTTCTGACATCCGTGGCACTGGGATAAAACTGCACATTTTCGAGTGGCCTTTCATTGTGGCCAGTATAAGGCACACATGTGCTATACTCATGTTGTGTAATCAGCATCTTGATGTGCCACACCTGTGAGGTGGATGGATTATCTCGGCAAAGGAGAAGTTCTCACTAATACAGATTTGTGAATAATTTTCGAGAGAAATAAGCCTTTTGTGTACATAAATAAAGTCTAAAATCTTTGAGTTCAGCTCATGAAAAACGGGGGCAAAATCACATTTATAATGTTACATGTATGTATAATATAATGTGTTAAATTTATAATTTTGGTCAGTATATTGTGATGGGTGCCAATAGGTGGTGAAAATGCTCCACATGTTTTTAAAAGTAAAAAGATAAAGAAGAATCATTTCTAGACAGTGCATAACGGCCAATCGCGTTTTAAGACAACACTACCCTTTTGAAATGTACGCAAGTGAGTACATAGGGTACAGTGTACTGCATGTAAGTGTACACAAAGAAGTATCCAAATTGAGACACAGCATTAGTCTTGTTAAGTGTGTGCGTGTATGGCTTGCTAACCACACTTTTAAGTAGCATTAATGTTTGCCACCCTCAAACTCTTTTACAACTAGACTCCTTCCTTTTCTCTTTACTTCCACATTTACCAAAAAGATGTACTAAAAGGCCACAACAGAGCTTTTAACAAAAAGTTAATCCCAAGGGAGACTCTCATGCACATCCCTCACAAAGCAACAGAAGAGACTATGTAAAAAGAGGAGGACAGATGAGAGATGGGTGGATTGAAAGACAGAAGGGAAGATGGAAGCATAGATGGAGATGGAATTCAGACAGGAGGTGAGGAGGCGGAAAGCAGTCTGAGAACTTTCCGCACAGCGTAGAGTTTCAGAGGGGCAACTAGGCATGTGTGTTCATGTCATGTCTGTTCATTTGGAAAACTCATAACTGGTGTGCGTCTGTGTGTGTGTGTTTGGGGGGGTGGAAACAGTATGCTACGATAAGGTTTCTGCTTCACAGAAGTTTGGAGAAAACCACCAGAAGCACAAATTACAAAAAACTGCAGTTTAGAGGATTTTGAAACTAAAATGTATGCTGTTTTTCACAACCACACACTCTCTGCTCTCTGCTTGCTTTCTGCTTCACATGACCTTCATTAAAGAGGGACGCAAAGTCTTCCAGTAACATGATGTCATCTCTGAATAAAACATGCAGTAGAGCAGGAGTTCTCTGTTGGAGGAATGATCTCATCCTTTTACAGGAAGTATCTTCTCCTGAGCACAAAACACTGAAATACCAGTGTCATCACCATATCACATCAGATTTAAAAATATACTGTGACGTCAAATAAATGGATGGGTATGTGAACTTGCACACCACACACACACACACACACACACACACACACACACACACACACACACCACACACACACACACACACGACTCACAACACATCATGAAATCTTAAAGATACACTCCCTGATTGTGTCAGATTGTTTAAGAGTTCTCAATAGCTGCACTCAATCCCTAAATTTCCTCTTACTGGTTAAGTTTCAAACCTGGCCATGCTGTTTTTTTCCACCTGTGTTTGCAGTCTTCATGCTAGGCCAAGCTAATGGCCGCCTGACTCCAGCTTCATATTGAACAGACAAAATTGAGAATGGTATTGATCATCTTATCTCACAAAGAAAGTGATTGTGCATATTTCCAATAATGTTGATCTATTCCTTTAGGGCACATTTTTAGATTGCATTCCTCTGTCCCCCCACTCCTAACGCTTTCTTCCATGGTTTGAAAATATCAACATTGAGCTGGGAGAAAATTTTGGATGCTGAAAATAAATCTATTTTGTTCCATGTAGTGTGAACTGAAATACAAAAAGCATGCAAAAAGCATGCTTTTTGCCTGCTTTTTGCATGCTTTGTGCTGGAAGAACTTTGAAAGTTGTTTGTTTGTTTGCCAGTGCCAAACACACACACACACACATACACACACACACAGGGAAATGCAATAATGACCATGGAAGCATAATGTTCAGCCAGCTCACTCATTTCGGTTTGGCACAAGAATAGCACCGTACAATTACAGAGTGATGTGAAATCACAGTCAAGGCCAAGCTGTGCAGGTGCAAAAGGATTGAAATGCTAACACCGCGTCATCAAAACAACCAAATGAGTTAAAGAAATATGGAAAAAATAAGAAGAAAAAAAGCCACTCAATCCTGGCAAACTGAGATCTGAACCTGCACAATCCATTTCACTGCTGTTTTAGTCAAGCAATCAAACTAATGAGAGCAAAGAGGAGAATTTGAACACGTAGTAATTACAGGAGTACATCACAACCTCCTGCTTACGTACAAGGCCTGCCCAAGAAGTGACACGTAAGAGAGCAGCCACTGGTTAATTACTATTGACCCTCCGCTGTTGTCCCACTGGGCGTCAGCCTCAGTCGCTCCTGATGCTAAAATAAAATAATTAATGCTGTCGCCGTCGTCCCCGGTCCCTGTAGCCATGGTGATGAGAAGACCCCCCTGGGTACCCCCGTGGTTGTCAAGCAGCAGTTAACCAATTAGAGTCTGTGTATGTGTGTGTGTGTGTGTGTGTGTGTGTGTTTGTGTGTGTGTGTGTGTGTGTGTGTGTGTTAAACAAAATGAAAATTAAAGTTAAATCAAATCATACTGTGGTTTTCAAGACTCAGGGATTTTCTTTTGACAACAGACGTTATTTGTGCTCCACACATTAACAAGCCTGTATTACTGTAACAAAAAAAAGTGCATTTAAATGTGCTAAAATATTCAATTAATTTTGGATGTATTCTGCAAAAGGGATGGTCATCAATAATACAGATAACATTTGAATTCATCCACAACATGTTCAAGGCTAATTTCCTTCAAAGTTTGGTTCTTTTGATGCAACCCGGTGCCCTAAAAATATTTTGAAGGAAACGTAATTGTTGCTTGGATTTTCTTAAGCGGATGTTGTAATAAATGAAGTTGTCAATGCACAATATGCAGATCATTTTTGCAATAATGACCTTGGAAGCATGATGTGCAGCCAGCTCACTCATTTCAGTTTGTGCTGTTGATATCCAGGAGACAGTGTGTTTCTTCAAAAATAAGAAGTAGAATACAAACCTAATTTTCAGGAGACAGGGTTTTTGGTGAAGTGTGTAAGCTGATGGTAAACTCAGGTGAGCTTCAGAAATATCTCCACCTTGAACACTGGTCTGGGTTTTCCACTCCACAAAAGGCTGAGCAACATGATAGGTGAAATGTGTCACAATATTGCCATCAGGATTTTCAAGGATAATTGGGACAACCAGAATCTAAACCAGAGGGCAAAGCTAGTCGAATATAACGAGATGCTTTTATTTTCTGTTTTCTATTAAAAAAAACAAACATGGGAAACTTAAGGTGTCTAAAGCTTCAATGATTGAATTTCCAAAACCTCCACAAATGTGTTTGTGCACCGTGAACACCTTGAACACTTTAAGTGCCACTCAGCACAAGTAGGTTTAAAGCTGCTGTGTGTGTGTGTGTGTGTGTGTGTGTGTGTGTGTGTGTGTGTGTGTGTGTGTGTGTGTGTGTGTGTGTGTGTGTGTGTGTGTGTGTGTGTGGCTTTCCTTTCTTAGTGGCTGCAGTCACCGTGAAGGTCCTGAAGCAGCTTTTGTGTCACTGCAACAGGCAGCTGAAATCAGAGTTCCAGTCTAGAGATGACAAATAGAATCAGATATAACAAAATCCTTTATTTTGTTCACAGCGGCCAATTAGTAGTTGTTATAAAATTACCTAAAATTAGAAATCTTTTCTGTGCTTCAGCCTTTTGGAAAGTATGAGTCTTACCCGGAGTCAGATGAGAATATCTTTTTAATCTTTGTGCATTCAGTAAAGAGTTGGGTCCACAATGTCTGTAACCTTTCCATAAAGAGAGTACTACACAAGTGAAATGTAGTTTGTTGCTGTAGTCCGGAAGGGACACACACAAGCACACTTCAGTATAGTCTAAAATATCTCTGTATCCTGTAGCATAAAGATTTTTTAGCAGCAGTTGTGTTCTGCCTGTGATCATCTTGCACTGTTTCATGTCACATTAATTTTTGTCACAGTAATTTCTTGCACTCTCCACATGTCTGTTGTCCTCTTCTTCCTTTGATTTCATATCTGTCAACTGAACTGGCTTTTGAGATTTTATCTAAATAAATGTGGGGGCCAAACAATTTGTGACTTGAAATGCACTTGAAAAGGATTATGGGATACTTGACAATTGTACGTGCCCGTGTGTGTTATGTGTGCATTCCCATTTGGATCCAAAGGTGTCCTGGTGGTCCTCGGTTTCCTGTTGGAGCTTCTAATCCTTTTAAATCAGCTTGGTTAATCCCACTTTCTTCTCACAGCTGCTGTGGCTTCATGCAGGCACATACAAGCATGCTTACTACTGTGCATGCGGGCTGTGTTTTCTGCCTGCTTTAAAGGAACACTGATATAAATTTGATTTAAATAGGCTTGTTTGCTTGCTTGCAAAGACAGAGTAAGATTATGAGATCAATATCAGTTTCCTCTGTGTGCATCCAGAGAGTTCAGAAACATTAAGTCCATTACCATTTGTCAAGAGGCAGTGTACACTTTGGACAGGTCAGGACAAGATAATGATCTTGTTATTCTGATTTTTATGAAAGTGGAAAACCTGTGGTGTGGTGCCTGATTTGACTTGAAAGTGTCTTTAAAAATACATAAGGTCTGTTGAATGAATACACTCCTCTTAAATACTTGATGAAGTGTAAAATCCCTAAATGTAAAAACAATGATTAAAGGGTAACTACCTTTTTTTTCAACTGGGACCAATTTCCCCATGCATTTGGGTCTAATAGACTAATGTGACCAAAAATATTTGCAATTGGTCAAGTATTGAGCGATATCGCAATGGGCCAGCGCGAACTGAGCTGCAATATAACCTAATGGGGCAAGCCTTGCTTTTTATCCACTAAAAGTAATTTTGTTGTTGTTGCTACTGACAGGCTCAGATTGTTACTAAAAGTATCTGACAACATCATCGATCCCAGGACGTGACTTTTTGTTGGAAGACAGCGGTGTGAAGAGTAAACGCCAGTCAAGACCTGGGGTCCAGGTTGAAAAAAAAGCGGTTACCCTTAAACTAAAGAAATGGAGAGAAAAGGAAGGATAAGTAGATGAGAGATATGAAAGCAAAGCAGCCACTTCTCTGCGCTACCACTGGGATTTCTTTTATGTTTTGCAACTTTGCCCTTTTTCTCCTTCACCTAATCTCTTTCAAATATTCTCTCCAACTCTCCCACCGCCCCACTTCCCAAAGATCTGTTTACGGAGGCAAAGGCTTTGAACCCTGACAGTCTTTATAGTTCAGAGGCTGTGAGGTGGCAGTTGCTAATGTCAATGCTAATGACTGTTCGCCAACCTGGTGAATGTTCAAAACACCTCTGCACCTCCAGCTTATAAAGGCCAAGGTGCCAAGAGCCCTGAATTCTAATTTCAAGTCAGATGCGATGATGGTTTTTGCAGAAGGGTGGTACTAAAAATGTTTTTTTCAATATAAGTGGCTCTATGAATGAAGTAATTGAAAACAAAGATAAATGGGACAAGCAACCCAGAATTGCTAAGCTTTCAAGTTATTGCAGAAGGGACTAGAGTGGCTGCATTCTTCAGCTATAGCATGTCAACACCAAATTAGCATCTGGAGTCCCCAGGGACAGAAACACTGGGAAGCCCCTGTTTCACCGCTACGGAAAACCTAAGGAGTGACACAAATGTGCAGGGAGAAAGACAAAGAGACAGATCATAATGAGGACTGCTCTTATACAGAGTGTCTGCAGCTGTGTCCCATTTCAAGCTCCTCCTCCCTTTACTCTCCGTCTTGCAAAGGATACAGCCTGTCCTTAAGAAGGCTGAAGGTCAGCGGGCTGAACCTGCACGTCCTCCCAAATTAAACAGTCTACAGAGGATTCAATGCCACCGTCAGATCATGCCATGAGCCCTCTAGACATAATCAGCGATGTGAGCGGTGCTCACCACAGGGTGGGGCACAGAGCACAGAGCAGACATAGGATTAGACTAGGTTTAAATCACCAATATGTTAAGGGCAGCAGGAAAGCACCTTTTGTAATCATTAATAAAAAAGCCGCTAGCCCAGTCTGACTGTTACGTTATATAGATCTGCTTGAAAGATCATGGTGCAGTATGATGTTAGGGTGGTTTTGTACCATTCTGTCGATAAAGTTGCTGAAACAAAGATAATTTGTTTTTGGTTTTATCATGGGTCACATTCAGACTGTATTGTACTGATTGTGCATTAATAGGTCAGCGTCGCCACTCTTTGCATCGGAAAACAATCACTTGAACCAAATCTGATCATCGGTGAGGGCTTCATGGTACTTTCACAGCACAGGTGGGCTATACTAGTTACTATCAAGTCAAGTCAACAAAGGATGCAGGCCTTGAACCACTCATCTACAGCAGCATCATCTACCTCAACTGGATGGTTGTGGCGGCCCAGCAGCCTTTTGCATTGCACTGGTTACTGAGCTCTGCGTTTGTTTCATTTCATTTTGGTGAACAAAGAACTGCAAACCACACCAAAATACTTCAGGAATGAGGGTTCTCATTCTCATTTACCCAGCCAGCTCATATTAGTAAAGACCCACCTTAATGTGATCATTTCCTATTGGTATACTTAACGAGATATGTTGCTGATTTAAATCCAGCTCTGTGTCATCTTTGTGTGGGCAGTGGGTTTAGATCAACGTTGTTTGGCTTCTCTCGCCTGGAAGGTCCAGGTTCCATACAAACACTGTTCATCTACACACTACCCACACAAAGATGACACAGAACTGGATTAAAATCAACAAAGTATTCCTTAATAAAATTATTTGGAAGTGCCTGAAACTATAGATGATTCATGTCAGCCAAAGTCCATTGTCCAAGTCTCAACCTACTGCTCTGATCGAAGGTAACATTGGTCCTTTATAGCATTCCAAAGATTAGTGAGACATTATTTCTTCTTCTTCTTCTTTATTTAATAGCTTAGAAATAGCTGTACTGTAGCTTTACTGTATAAATTAGTTGTAAACTAACATTGTTTAGTGGCTAAAAGGAGAATTGTACTATCCAGCCATCTTACTGCTGTGTCCTCTTCGTTGTAAACCTTTATTAATTAGAATCTCTGCATAATCCATGTCTTTTCACAGCTAACAAATAAAACACACGTTTACCACTTTTCTGTGTCATGCTGTTATTTCTTCCTCACACAGTGTCATTGTATTCCTCTCTTTTCAGCTGACTCAGTGATATGTTCACGGAGTTTTCCACCAAAACCTTTTTCTTAATGCCACTGTATAATTGGTGTCTTTTTATTTCAGGTTTCTAAATTCAACTCAACCACCCTGTGTGCATTTCTCACTCGTATTTATCTTCAGTCAATTTATGCCCAGATTTAACCTAGTTTTCAATTCCCCTGTTAGCTCTACTGTTCTTCACAATTAGCGTCCAACACTAACTGGCTCTTAGTTAGCAATTACTGTCCTCTCCCACAATAAAACACTTCAGTAATAACTGTAGGTCTCTTTCCTCCCATCGGAAAAATACATAAATACATCAAAGCAATTCAATTAGATGCCCACAAAACACAAATTATAATAGCAAATGAGGATGCATTGAGCAGCTAAACACAGATGAGTTCATTAGGAACAATCTGGATGTGCTGAAGGATTTGCCAGGAGAGGGCGCTGACTATGAATTGTAAGCTTTGATTAGGTGGCACCATAGTTAAAAAGTGTTTTAAAGAGAAACACTAAGATACAGTGCGGTATGTTAAACATAATGTAACACAGTAGCTACAAACTGTAAACATGTCATTTTAGAAGAAAAACCTTTTTTGAAAGTAATCATTGTAGGTAACCTTCCCTGTGAGCGAAACATTCACTGTTTCTCAGTTAAACACATTATGTGTATTATTGAGGTCTAACAAATGAAAAGCTGTGTTGTTTGACCACCAGTAGTGATATGGACTAATGCTTTTATGAGTTGGCCCTTGTTTTGTCTTTATCATGCAGCATGTGCAGCGAAGCAAAACAAATTCCTGCTCATGGTTTCAAATTATTGACAGTTGGTGGTGGTAAAGTGTAGCCCTGCAGCCACAAAGGCAGGAATTAAAGAACACTGGTAGCTAGGATACAATTGCGCGAGTTAAATGATAAAACATCAGTTGTACCAATGTGTCATGAGGAAGAAAAGCTTTTCAATGTGTCTTCAAAGGCTCAACATAGCAGACCAGTTGGACCGACTACTGGAACAAATGAACAAGGGATTATATTTTCCAAATAAGGAATGGATCATGAATGATTTTAACAAATGGTTACGATAAAAAAGGTTTTGCTCGTTTGTTTTTTTTGCAGTGTTTCTTACAAGAGTGGTCCTACTGAAACAGCAATTTTAAATTCAAAGTCAAAGTCAAAGAATAGACTCTTGCACATGTTCACATAGCCCACAGGCCATGTATTTTTCAGACAACACTGGCACTTGTGTGTGCACCACGCCTTAACAGATCTCACCCAGGAATTAACATGGAAAAGGAAAGTTACGGGTTATAACAGTGTTTGAAGGCTGGGTAACTAAGAAGAAAATGTCAACAGATTCACAGCCTCGGGGCGAAAAACCCAAATCAAAAACTACCATCTTTTTATCCTCCAGTGCAAAACTCAAGCACTGAAGCAGTTGGCAGTTGCATAGCAATTAGAGCTAGGATGAATCAATACCTCCCAGGATGTGACACAGTGAAAAGGCTTCCTTTCACACAAGCAATGAACTATTAAGCTCAGTAAATAAATATTTAAAAAAGTAATTGGAGATGGGAAAGAGATGAGAACTCTGACTTGGCTATGATGCTCTATAGGCAGCTCAGAGCCAATGATCACTGTCAATGCACTCAGCTGTATTTTTCAGTGTCAACATTCTGTTTGGATTCTTTTTAGTGACACTTTTCCTTTACCTGCCTGTAACTCTATGTATCTTCACTTGTTTAATTGTAATTGTATATACACTGTATTAATAATCCAATCCAATGATAGATAGATAGATTCGATGTAGAACAATAATTTACAAGTTGGGAATAAAAATAAACTATTATTGATAAATCTGTAGATAATGTAAATATTGTATTTAAATATTGTGCAAGGTGCACTTAGTGCAATCATGATGTCTGTGAGTCTTATCTACCACTCAGTGATGAAGTGTTAAAAAGTTGTATTGCCTTTGGTAGGAATGATTTCTTGTGGCGGTCTGTGCGACATCAAAGCTTATGGAGCCTCTTAGAGAAGCTGCTCCTCTGTTGGACCAGTGTGAGGTGGAGAGGGTGGTCAGGGTGATCCATGATAGACAACAGTTTGTTCAGTGACCTCCTCTCCATCCCAGCTTCAAAAGTGTCCTGTTTGCCGCCAATCATGGAACCAGCCTTTCTGATCAGTTTGTTCAGTCTGTTTGTGTCGCTGGCTCCGATGCTGCGGCCCCAGCAGATGGCGGAGGAGAACAGAGCGCCGGCCAAAAACAGACTGGTAGAAGATCTCCAACATTCTGCTGCACACATTAAAGGATCTCAGCTTCCACAAGAAATAGAGTCTGCTCATCCCTTTCTTGTAACTGCGGTGCTGTAGATCTTCCAGTTCAGCCTGTTGTCAATGTTGACACCCAGGTATCTGTACTCCTCAACAATGTCCACATCTTCTACCAGGATGCAAAGGGGCTGTGGAGCCGTTCCCTTCCTCCTAAAGTCAATCACCATCTCTCTGGTCTTATCCACATTCAGCAGCAGGTGATTCTAACCAGACCACTTCACAAAGTTGTCCACCAGCGCTCTGTACTTTCCTCCTGTCCATCCCTTATACACCCAACAACTGCAGAGTCATCAGAAAACATCTGTAGGTGACATGACTCTGAGTTGTATTGGAAGGTCTTTGTCTGTCTTCTTTTCTGTTCACCTCATACACCATGAGGTGAACAGAAAAGAAGACGGTACAGTCCCCTGTGGAGCCCCCGTGCCACTCACCACCACATCAGACAGAACACCATCCAGACGGACAAACTGTGGTCTGTCTGTCAGTAGTCAGTGATCCAGGAGACTGTGGACGCACAACACCCATCACCCGCAGCTTCTCACCTAGTAGCAGTGGCTGGATGGTGTTGAATGCACTGGAGAAATCAAAACGTGTGATTCTCACAGTGCCGCCACTGCCATCCATAGATGAAAGCATCGTTCACTCCCAGACGAGGTTGGTAGACAAACTGTGGAGGGTCCAGAGAAGATCTCACCTGCAGCCTCAGGCCAAGACCAGCCTTCCGCTCATACATGGGAGTAGAGCCACGGCGTATCCTTAAAGCCAGATGGGTCCACTCTTGGGCCGGACAGGCAGGACGTCTTTCACAACAAATCTCAAACACACAAAGTCTCCACAATGAGAGTAGTTGAAGTGATTTAATAACTTTAGATGAAATTAACTTTAAACTTCACTCAATGTATGTTAAACCTAATTGTTTTTTAATACAATTTGACCACACTAATTCTATGTCTCTTTTGGAAATGGTTACTTTCTGTTTTTCAGTGTAATGGTAAACAAACCGATCCACAACTCTGGCAAACTGTGAGCGTGTTCTCATCTTGCTTTTATCTAAACGTGGGGCATAAATGTGACAATCCGGGTGAAAATTGCTGCTTTTATCTCGTTGTCAAAGTCGCAGCCTCATTATAGGTATTTTTGCAAAAATTTGGCAACAGTTTGTCAATTAATGTGACTGAAAGCATAGCCTATAAATTGGGTGTTTGTGATGGAAGTAAGCGTGCAGATGTTTAGATCTTTCCACTGACTTTTTGGAGCCACATAAAAAGTCTGCACCTGGATGGAAAAGAAATTCCCATGTGGATCACGTTACCGCCCAGCCTTTATAAAACATTACATGACACAGACAACTGTGGAAAATGTGGGATTGAAGCAACACTATAAGGCAGCAATACAAGTGTTGTTGCCTTTCTTTAAGTTGGTCATCTGTGCCAGTAGAAATTCATTGATTCCATTAAACCAGAAGATGCGGTTTGATGTAAGCTGCATCCTTTGAAGCCAAATCCCTTTTTAACACACACCTGAGACATGCACACAGGCATGGCCTCATACATTGAAGACACTTAAAATAAAAACGTGGGCAAAAAAGATCTGTTGATCTTCACAATTTAATTCATTAAAATGAAAGACTACATGTTTATTTGTTCAACCTCACTTTCCTCATTTGCTGCACTTCACTTTTCATAATTTGTGAAACACTAATTAACATTATATGTTATCATAATTCTCATAGTAAGTGTTTTTTACTTCATTGCACTGATTTGTCAGTGTGGATTGACTGATTTTACTTAGCTCACCATATTGCAAGTGCTGGTTGTTGTTTATGTGGAGATATTTACCTACTACATAAACATTTAATTAGAACATCATGTTGATTAGTGGCAACCTAAAATGTCCTCTTACTTGCATATTGATTATTTTATGTAATTATGATGCCTATGAAAGAAGCAGTGACCTTCAAGTTACCGATACTGTATAGCCAGTAAAAACAATACAACATATTTACACAAAACTAGATAAAGCAATTAAGTTCACTGGCAACATTTACTGCCAGTGGAGAAGTAGTTTAACATTCATACAGTTATATGAACTTAATAATTAAAAAAAAAACTCATTCAAACACATCAAGCCATACCATTGCTCAAGGTCTGCATACTGTAATCAACATGGCCAGGTCAGTTTATTCTGAGTCAACTCTGCAACTAAACATTCAGTGTCTGGACAGTAGCTCTAAGTGAGCATGCTCTGGCATGTCATCCATATGTCACCCACCAGGGGCGTCGGACTGGGGGGGAAAATGGGACTAAGTACCTAGAGCCCTCATGTAAAGAGGGCCCCAAAAGAGTGGCCCATAGAAAATGCCATTCTACAGGGCCCAGAATTTTGTGCTATGTCCCTGTCACCCACTGCACATGTTTGGAATATTTTGTTTGGACAACAAGACGTTTATATGGCACTGAGAAATAAGATTATTCAGGATTTGGCTACACAGATGATACTTAGTATAATTAATTTATTGATGGTTTTAGTTTTTTCATGTGATTTGTTGACAGTTAGAAAAAGATATATTGAAGAATATTAAAATCCACTTTGCTTTTTTGACGTGAACGTCACTTCTTCTTCTTCTTCTTGATACTTAAAATTACATTTTGATGCTAAAAGTTGGATAATTTGCTTCTAATTTAGCATTTTTGCATTGCCATGTTGCTACTTTTTGGTGGGTGAAGGATGTGAACACTTGTTCAAATAGTCTCTCCTCTGCAAATAGTTTTTATACAACGTTGACCGTAAAGGTCTGAAAATAATGATCACCCTCTAAACATAGGCCAAATTAGCATCACATTAACCTTTGAGAATGTGTGTGTGTGTGTGTGTGTGTGTGTGTGTGGTGTGTGTGTGTGTGTGTGTGTGTGTGTGTGTGAGAGCCAGGGTTAGAGGAGAAAACGGTCAAGTTCTTTCTCTCCTCCCTCCATCTCTCTCGCTCTCTCTCACTCTCTGTAATTCCCTTGAAGTGGGTGTCATGTCCTCTCCCTCTTCTTCTGCTCCTCTCCTTCCTCATCTGTCTATCTTCTTTCATTTATCCGTCTTCTGGCACAAAAACACAATGGAAGAATATGACACTAGAAAACACTCTTCTCTGTCCGTCCTGTTTTCTTCTCTTTTCTTTCCTGCATTTATGTTGCATGTGTAGTTATGTTTTTTTCTCTTAAATGAAACTCATGCCATTCTGACATAATATTTGATATCACTTATGGTGGGTAACACTTTATAATAACCATCATTATAGATGGTAAATTGATAGGTAATTAATCTTTAGTTAATTATAATATAACTGTTAAGAAAACAGTCAGTTTACTGTTAACAAACAATTAAATTATAATAAAATGTTAATAATTGTAAATTAACAGTTTATTAATACCATTTAACTGTTGTTAACAGTAAACTGACTGTTTCCTAACAATTAAATTATAATTAATAATAAATTAATAATAAATAGTATTATTAATTAATAATAAATAAACCGTCTATAAACAGTGTCTGGATGTTATTATAAAGTTGCAACAGATAACTATAATACCTTGTTAAATGTTAATAAATACTTTATAAACCATCTATAAACATTATTTAGATAGATAATTATACTTTATTAAGGGTTTCTAGTTGTTCTGTAAACCGTCTATAAACAGTGTCTGGATGGTTATTATAAAGTTGCAACAGATGACTATAATACCTTGTTAAATAGTTAATAAATACTTTATAAACAGACTACAAACTTATTAGATAGATAATTAATATTTTATTAAGGGTTACTAGTTGTTCTGTAAACGTCTATAAACAGTGTCTGGATGGTTATTATAAAGTTGCAACAGATAACTATAATACCTTGTTAAATAGTTAATACTCTGTAAAACATCAATAAGAATTAGTTAATTATAAATAAGTGTATAAAGCATCAAGTAACTTTATTTAGTACACTTAAATCTTTTATTAGTGGTCCATAAAATAGTGATTATTTGTGCACTGATAATATAGTCTGATCAGTAAATTGAACAAATTTGTGAAGTATTTGTCATGCAACAATGTACAGCAGATGAACACGGGGAGACAATAACAAAGTTAGTACAAAAGATTTGCATACAAAACACAATCATCTATATACTGGGGTAGGGGTACTTTAGAGACCACAATAACAATAAAAGACACAAAGCGATTAACATTACAAGCTCCAGAAACCTGACACAATTTATTTCTATTTATATTGCTTAGCAATATCGTGGAGCAGTGTCCTAGTGGACCATTATGGTGTTTTTACCAACCATTCATTCCACTCGATCACAATAAAAATGGTCTCTGAGCAGATCCTCGTGCGATTCCCTCGGAGTCTACCAATTGTCTCCTTGTAGCTCCTCCAGGCCTCTCAATGTGTTGAGTGTGGCAGCCCGTTTCAGCATTGAAATATGCCACATGTGGTAACTGTGTAATGCCTGTATCCAAAGCCGGCAGAGCCTGACGGTAGGCCGCCACTCATCACTTAATATTGTGGATCCAGTACGAACGTGGTGGAGAATCAATGGGACCAGTTCTCGTTTGGTCCGTCTTGCCACCAGGCGGAGAACAGGCATGGTCCTCTGTGCTTCACGCCAAGCATCCCAAACACCCACTTCTTCCTTTTCCACCACAGCCATTCTTCCACGCCCGTACTGTCAAAATATAAAAATTGGACACATATTAGAAATGGCAATTATTCACATGGTGATGTATTACTCATATTTACTGTAATTATTTGACCATTGAAACACAGAATGCTGACAATTGATTAAATTTTTCTGAGTTATAAAATTATTGTATCCCCATAAGTATGGATTGATTTCAATACAGTCCTTTATAATTTGCTGTGACCATTTGTGACCCCTGGAGGAATAACTTTTGATATGTGGTAGGAATTACTGCATCTCCTTACAGCTATGCAGTGACGAAACCTAAAGATAAATCTATTCATGGACTATAGACTTGTCATGATGACCTAGTCGGAAATTTGAATTTTTTTCTTTTCTTTTGTTATGTTGTTCAACTGTATATCTGTAATCCATGACAGTTACAGGGAACAAAATGTAGGTAAATTACATTACTATTACTATGAAATCAAAAGGTTTGTAATTCTAAAGTTATAACACCCTGCCACACAAGTTGTGATTAATAAAAAAGTATAAAACTAATAATTGTACATTTATAATGCCGGAATGAATGCTGAGTAACCTTACAGCTGGCATGTAGGTAAGTAGCATGTAATTGTTTATGTTTTGTAACTGTTTCATTCATTCTGATTCCTTAATCTATTGTTATTACTTTGTGGGTCAAAGCAAAGCCTATAGTAATCAAATCATTCAGTATATACAAGAGGACATAAAAAATCCTCCTCCTGATAGAAGAATAAGTCACTATCAAAGCCAAGTCAAGCAAAAGAAAAAAAACAAATACACTGACATACCTTGAAACGGCTAGAGTTGCAAGTTCTGTCATAAATTAATTAATAGAATGGCTGGAAAGTATTGGCTTGGTGTGAGAATTCCCATAGAATGTTTAGCTGTATGGTTTTATATTAACCTTTCTTTTGTGTCTGAAGTGGCTTTCATCGATAACCACAAACTCTTTTCTGCCCTCCCAGCCTCTGTCTTTCTTCTTTTCTTCTCTCCATTGCCTCAACACGGGAATCTCGCAGCTTTTGCCATCTTTGACAGTGTGTTGTGCTGCAGCAATGTCATCAGTTATCATGTCAATTTGTCTTAATCGTAGGCCTTGTGCAAACCTGGAAATACACAAAATTAATGGTGAAAATGTTGTGGCCTTATGCAAACATTACTTCAGTAATTACACCTGCCACAGCATTGTTATGGGCATAAGAGTGATTCAAGATATCTAAAATTGGAGTAATACTAATAAAGTAGACATACTGTCCATTCACTGCCTAAAACAACAATTAACATGTGCTTTGCCATTTGCCACTAACTTGCACTTGTGCAAGCTATTGTGAAAAGCTATTACCATATGCACTATAAAGTAGCTTAGATTAATGGAACCCAGAAGGTGTGTTCAATTTATCCAATGCATATAAAAAGTGCCAGTATCTCTTTGGATGCAGCAACTCACTGTGATTTTCAAAGAGATGTCACTTGCCTTTAGAATCTTGCAGCAATAAAATTATGTATATTGACCTTCTATATTCTGTAGCCTACCACTGGTTTTAGTGTAATATATTATCTAAATTACAGGCACTTTGATTTATGTAGGTGTATAGCATGTTATTCTTGAACTTAAATTTGATTTCCATACCTGTACACAAATCGCATCCAGTTGAAAAGGGATATCTTGGATTGGCTAAATATTGACTGGTGTCGGATGGATTTTCTGACAACGGCTCTATGTTTGGCCCTCTGTTGACATACCCTATGGAACATGGCACAACTTGAGATCCAATGGAATTCAAAGATATACCATAATTGTTATGATCTCTGTTTAAATTGTTTTGCTTCAACGCAAGACCTTTTTTTTAAGAACAACAAATGTTTGAGATTGAACAAATGGCAAACATTTATATTGTCATTGTTTTGTTCAGTCTTTTGTCGGTGCGTCCTAAACCATGGACTGGAACCTTTGGGGTACTTCAGGGGTAACAAGTAAAATGAAGAATGCTTTTACTATTATACTCACCTAAATGCTACCATTGAAGTCTACCAGAGTTATGTAAGCTACACAGTCTTGTAACGTTATCTTTGCTATTTTTCCATTTACAACATTTTAGCGGTAAATGAAAGGTCTTATGGCCACTATTCATCTTGTAGTTGGTTGACTTGGTTCCAGGCTTAAAACTATGTAGGCTTCGGATTTACTGAAACCTTAATGGAGTAAATTAAATAGGGGAAATCACGTAGAAAAGTGGCCAGTCACTCTAAAAGCATCAGTAAAGAAATTTACCTAAGTAAACAGTAAAACATATACTAAATATACTGTTAAATAAATGCTATATATACAGTAAAAAATAAGAAAACTAGGCATATAGCTACAGTAACAAAACAAAAAATGATTTAGTAATATCAGACCTTTAGGCCATATATGCCCATATTAGTTAAGCCTACCACGACTGCAGGGCTTCATCTTCATTTTGTGGTGGCAAATGTTGCATTTCATTTCTGTTTCAGAAGTTGTCTTTTCTTTAGCCATTGTTTTAGGTGCTTATGGTGTTTTCTTTTCAATCGGCTACCTTCAATTAACTCCCTTAGTTCACTTGCTAAACCAGGCATTTTCCATCAAATGGGCTACACACGGAAAAGTTATGTAGACCAGACCTGTTAGAGCCAAAAGTGCGCCCAAACGCCCAAGCCCGCCCGCCACCGGTATGGCTGTAACCCGCCCCTACTGTGCCTCTGATTGGCTCTGACCGTACCAAACTATTTCACTTCTCATGCATATCGGACTCTGAAAATACCCAACCCAGAGTGACAGCTAGAGAAAGACACCCAACCTAACAAACCGAAGGTAATGACTACTAGCCAATCAGAGGCAGAGTAGGGCGGGTCTTAGTGTAACCAGAGAGCCTTAGCAACATTGCTAAAATCAGAGGTTTCAAACTAGCTAGCTACAGACTATCTGTACTGATATTTCTAACTGACCATGTCGCCAAAGAAAAGACATTTTACAAGATCTGGCAAAGCATTAAAAATGGATAACAAATTAGGGACACCAACGCGGTCGACGAAAGAAACAGCTGCACCTGATGTTACCATCAGCAGCATTGAGGATGCTAACATCGGTGAAGGGGCACATGGACCGCAAAACCTGGAGAACACCGCCGTTAGCAAAAACATTAATGCCAAAGTTACCAGCGATGAGGATTACCCCGCAAACAAGAAGTGTCAAGGTTTTGAGAGGGATAAATGCAGTATTTTATTTGAAACCAGCGATGACACAGACTGTGAACACCAATCTCTGAGTACAGGTGAGTTTGATAACGTTAACCTGTTGGCATGTAGCCTTCTTTAGTTATAGCTAGCCCCAGCTGCTAACAAAGATTTCTTAACAGTAACATTTTGGAAAAATATGGAATTTTATTTTAGTAATTTAAATGTCTGGATAGCATTGAACAATATTTGTGCTTCCAGGCTATTTCCCGTATTCTGTTTTCTTAAATATACAATTCTTAAATGTCTATATATAGATCATATAACATTAAGCACAGCTCATGGCGTTTTGTGTTAGAGTTCTGCTAACTTTTAATCTGTAACGTTACTACCTAGTGAGAGTGCGCGTTACCACTTAGTGAGTGCGCAGGGCAAGGCAAGAAGCGCATGCTTCCTAACACACACTCCTACGCAGAGCTGGCTCCGTGCCTGTTTGTCACAGTTCTGCTCCAAGTGACTTATAATTGATAACTACCAAATCTAGACATCCAAAACTAGATAACTGTGAAAAAATGTGGCAAATATTGTATCACTTATAACAAAATACCAAATATTAAGATTGTCTGAGTTATGTAGTGAAATAGTTATCATAAAATTAAATGGACTGTGTTTTTCTGGAAGGAAAGCATGAATTTATGTCTGCATAATCATGTAGACTGAATGGTTAAAATAAGTCAATGCTGTTTTTCTGAGGGCAAACTATTATAAATAAATAAATATGGTCTAAAATGATCTACTGAGAAGTTTAACATTTCTGAATTGTTCAGTGGAAATTGTGTTGGAACATTTATATTCACACAGACCTTGTTAAAAATCACCAGGTTTATTAACCAGCAGTTCACATAAAGAGGACATGTATTTAATGTTTGATTTTTAGATGCACTTAAGTTTGTTTCTCTTATTTCCAGCCATCGATATGTCTCCAACAGCATCAGTGCTGCTCCAAAAGGCGAAGATAAAAGAAGGCTTGCTGAAAAGACAAATCACGCAGTTGAAAAAGGACATGGACTTCCTTCACCAACAATTAGCAGGTGTTTTTCTTTCTATGCTGCATATTATATTTTGCTGTAGTGAGTAATTGCACACTAAAAAGATAATATTTTTTGAATTATTAAACTTTTGAAGCATTTGGCAGACTACATTAAAATATATCTGATCTCACAATAGCATTTTCACTTTCCTCCAAATTTAAATTTCTAATGCAACTTTTACTACTAGAATGGGCATTTTGTAGTTAACCCTAGTTAAGCTGTGAATGAATTTTGTTTTTTTTGTGTATGCTATTTGATGTAAACATTAACCCTATTATTTTAATTATACTATTTCCTTTTGGTTTAGCCAAGAATACTGCTGTAGGGACGGAGTCTAACCAAACTACATCGTCATCTGCATCTGCATCTGCCTCCTCATCCACCACCTCCTCTTCATCTGCCTCCCCCTCTTCATCTTCCTCCTCATCTTCATCTTCCTCCTCATCTTCAGAGGACAAGAAAAAGAGAAAACGGCAAAAAAAGAAGCATAACAAAAAGCAAACAAAAAAGAGATACATCCAAAAGGACAGAAAGAAAAGAAGACAAAAGAAGAAGGTGGCAAAACGAAGGACACCACTTGGCAAAAGAGGTGAATTAAGGGGCCGAAGTGTAATTACATTTATATAAATTGTGGTGAAACTTACAAATCTTAAACATTTCTACTTAGGTTTGAATTTTAGATTGGTTGCAAACCATTTTTATGTCCAAAGTGGTTTTACACAAAAAGATAAACATTTAAAATAAAGTTACCAAAACAAAAATACAACTAGATTGTTTTTACTCTTGGAGATTTAACCATAGAGAAATGGCATTTGGTTTGTTGCATAAAACATATTTTGGAAAACTCAACAGCAATGTTTCTTTCCAGAAATCATGACCGGTTAACACAGGATGCTATCAGATCTGGTTTGAGCAGTTGTATTGGGACATATTTTCCAATAAGCCAGCCATAATAGTTTTACATTAAACTATTCACAAGAGGTTATGGTATGTTAGTTATGTCATCTTTGAAAATAGGTTGGACAGACCTTACTAGAGTGCTGAACTGCAACTGTGAGATGGTCTGTCAGTCAGAATTACACAAACATTACCGGATTAACTCGTTGGAGGAGCTTTTATTTTCTATTCAGATTTGTGTAAGATTCACCTTGGAGCACATACTTTACCTAAATTACACCAAAGAAGGGCAGGAGTAAAGTTAATTTGATTTGCTTTAAAAGTGAAACGTACCCAATACTTGAGATGGTTTAAGACATCAGTCACATCTGTGAAGGAGAATTTCATATGGCAAGTTATTTGTTGTGTCATTATTTATGTTAAGGTTTGTGCCATATTTAGGTTTTATAGTATAATCTATCAAATCAGGGTTAACTGTTTTCGTTTGTCATAGAGATACATACCCCAATTATGTTGTATACTTATTTTAAGTTGTCAAATGATTGAAAAGTTTATCTTTATGAATTGTGTCTACTTTTGCAGTCAGAAGCCCAATAGGATCATCAAAAAATACAAGAGGGTGTTGAGGGCATACAACCATGGCATGAAATTTGGGAGAAGCATGTGCACATGTGGAGTGACGGAGTGACAGTAAGGTCAAAGCGGCGATTGCAGAGCTTGCCATATCTTCCCTCAAAAGTTTGAAGAACTAATGGCAGGATCAAACAAATACAAAGATAGCGATTCTCAGCAGATGTGAAGACTCATTAACAAGATCCACAAGTAAGGGCCACATAGCTAAAAATAAAGCGGGGGGTAAGCTCATACCCTACAATAAGAGGGAGCTAAGTAATCGTTTGGGAAGCTGACTGAAGGATGTTGAAATTTTAATGTTCAAAAGGACTGTGCAATGTAAAGGTTTGCATGTTCATTTATTTTTTATGTATGGTCATTGTTCGTTTTAAATTTTTGACCACACTGTAAAATTAGAGGAGCACCAATACCACTTTTTTTCAGTACAAGCATGGAAAACATACGGATAGCCCTTTGTTTGATGTTTAAAAAAATGTAAAGTTTCAGTAAGTAACTTTGATTACAATTTTTGTAATAAAGGTTTATTATGTAATTTTGTGTTTTTTTTAATATCCCACTCTGACTTGCAGGTACATTTTTCATTTATAGATTTGTTTTTTTGTATATAATGTAATGAAGGGCAAAACATTTCTCATTGCTTTACCAAGCACTTGCTAATAACTATGAAAAAAATCAGTCGCAAACTTATAATAACCTTCCAGACAACCCTTAACAAAGTATTAATTGCTAAATAATGTTTATAGATGGTTTATAAAGTATTATTAACTATTTAAACAAGGTATTATAGTTATCTGTTGCAACTTTAATAACCATCGACACTGTTTAGACAGTTTACAGAACAACTAGTAACCCTTAAAAGTATTAATTATCTATTAATATGTTTGTGTATGTTATAAAGTATTTATTAACTATTAACAAGGTATTATAGTATCTGTTGCAACTTATAATAACCTCCAGACAGTTATAGACGGTTACAGAACAACTAGTAACCTTAATAAGCACTTCTAATAATTAGTAATCATTATTAATTATAAATTAATTGTTAGGAAAAGTCAGTTTACTGTTAACAACAGTTAATGGTAATTAATAACTGTTAATTTACAATTATTAACATTATTATTATAATTTAAGTGTTTGTTAACATTTAACTAACTGTTCCTACAGTATATTTAAGTAACAAAGAATATTAACTATCAATTTACCATCTATAATGATGGGTTATTATAAAGTGTTACCAACTATCCCTTTGGGATGGGCATATTTTTTGTCTCACTCAAACCCCTCTTTATACACCCTCCCAGAAACTAATTGGAGTGGACCAAACCACTGAGGTGGAAGTTCCCAATATAGGTACTCAAAAACAGACACAATCAACGAACAGATATTTACAATTTGTCCAATTCTGTTCACAAATCACCCAGCAATTATAGAGCAAATGTAAATCTGATCACCAACTTCAGGAAAACATGTTTTATCTAAAACAGACAAAAAGTATGTCCCCCTCCTCTCCGCAAACATGGGGGAACCAGGAAGTATAAATACACAAGAGAACCTTTGCAGAACTTTTGCCTTAGGACCAGAAAACAGGCAAATAACAAGGTGAGATGACAATATTACAAATGTGTTAGCAGCCATGAAAATGTAGCTTTATTTGTATGCTTAGCATCGATCAAACAGAAGACAGTTTGTGGTACTGGCCTTACTGTTTTTCATGTTTTAGGCTGAGCTGTACATTGAATCCTCCCACGTTCAAATATGTATCAGTATAATAAGTATTTTAAGAACATATCCTAATTGTACAATACGCCCACATCATAGACTTAGGCATTGGACCAATAACTATCTAGTGTTGGAGGCTACTGTACATTCATGTAACAGGGAGAGGGAGAGGACACCCCAATGGTTTGACCTTATGTTTTGCTGGGGAGGAAATACCTAAAGAATATACCTCTGATTCATGGTTATAGTGTGCATGGACTTTATCACTTAATTATCTTTTATAGTTTAGAGTCCAATTTCTTCATTGTCTTTCTTTTCTATGTCCATATATATGAGGAAGCAAAGCATATAATATGTACAGATGGAAACTCCTCTATATTAAAAAAAAAAAAAACACGTGAGAAAAAGCGTGGCAGATAATAGCGTACCGACTGAATTATATGTCTAGAAATATACATTTATGAACTACGGCTCTCAACTTATACCATTCAATCAGTCACTTGTCATTTGAAAAAACAAACAATTTTACACTTTGCATTAAAAGCGAGCAGTGGAAGTTAATGACTCAGGAAATTTATATTTTAGCCCATGAGGGAGAGGGAGAAACGGAGTAAAAGAGATGTATGCGTCATATTCTAGCGTTGAAGAAAATTGATCTTCACTGAAAATTTCCTGAGTAACATTAGCCTCTGCTTACTTTTAAGGCAACGAGTATAACTGTTAATTTGTGCAAATGATTAGTAGCCCAATCCTTGAGTTGTATGATTATGATGGTTTCAGAGCAATGGTCATTAAATGTGTATTTTTAGGCTGATTACGCATTCAGTCGGTCCGCGATTGTCTGACACGTTTCCTCTCGTTTTATTACAGTTCTGCTTCTTTTTTACAAATAGTGTTTCACTTTATCATAGTTCCACAAGAAGCTGCTACTCACTCTGTATGAAGTATGTACAATGCATATTCTCCATTTTAGCATCAGTAAATCTGGGATTGACCTCGCGGCCTGTTAAAGAAAGCCGTGAACACGCATCAATCCAAATTACTTCAGCCCGGCTCGACCTAGTCGCTCCTCCTCAGCGAGGCTTGGCCTTTGTGAAATGCACCCAGCCTGGCTGCACAGATTAACCCTCATGTTGTCCTCGGGTCAAATTGACCAGTTTTCCTGTATCAATGTTTTTTGTAATTACCCAAAATAACATGATTTATTCCACACAACAACTTTGGCAAGTACAAATCTCTACTTTTATTAAATTTGGGGTGTCTTATTCAATTTTATAGCATTTGGAGAATAAAATGTAAGTGGTTTTGCGTAAAAGTTGACATATTCCAGTCTGTGATTATCCATCAACATACTTTCCTTTGATTTTCTTCTAAATAATTCCTAATCTCTGCTTTTCTAACTCAAACTTTAGGTATAATTTCCTAAAATATTAGGTCTATTGACCATAAATTCAAAAAAGAACTGTAAGACTAAAGTTGATAAATTTGTGTTACATAGTGTTGAAAATGTCTAAAAAAAGTGACAAACATCGGAAAAAAGCGTCAAAAGTGTTGAAAAAAGGGACAAAAACGTAAGAAAAAGTTAAAAACATCAATATGCAAAATGACAAAATAATGAACCAAAATGCTTCCCGAAAGTTGCTCCTACGCTCATGGATAGCTCCCACTCACGCTCTCCGTCTCTACACGATTCAGAATTATTGAGATTTCTTTTGGCACAGCTACCAGAAGACTTACAAATTTCAGACAGGCTGCCCACGACACATCTACGTCATCAAGCTCAGTTTGAGGCTGCGCAGTACGCTCAGCCATCACTGGAAAAGTGCTTCTAAGGGACGTCACTGGTCTCCGTTGAAGTCTGTGACGTCGCTGTGTCCATTTCTCATACTGTCTAGTCCAGCAACAGACGGGGTGTCCTGAACAAACCCGCCGTTTTTTTTCTGCCTCCACCTTCTTTAGAAACAAAACGTGTCCAGCCACATGCCAAGAATCAAAGACACACCTTCGATGTTCTGTGTGTGTGTTGCGTTTCCTGCGGCGTCGCTATGACGACCACCCATGCTTGCTTCACGCATGAAGCGGTACTAAATCTGCAATGGAAAATGAAGGACGGGGAACCACAGCCAAGTAGAGCTGGTACTAGAAGTGGGTAAGCACCAACAGAGGCGTGCCAGAGCAAGAGGAGGAGAGAGAGATCAAAGGGGGGAGAGAGCGCGATAAAATCAGCGGATGATTAATCTAATGTTACTGATCGGGCCGGTCAGATCTTACAAATTATTATTATGAATTAATAGTGGGCGGTTGAATTAATACGGGCCCTGGTCTGAACTAGTACTTTCTGGGGTGGCGTCATTTTAAAGGGGATTTTGTGGTTCAGGGAAAGGATGGGGGGAGGACTACTTGTGAAAAGAAGGGATGCAATGTAGATGGAGTCACATATTGTTTTGTGTCATTTTATGGATTTTAATTAATTGATGTAGTATGAGCGTTTGAAATATTGCTCATTTGTTTCTCTGCAGCTAAACAAACTTGTAACTCCATCCCAATTATTTTATGACTAAATCATAATGAACATGCAACTACCACTACTTGTCTTCATAGAATGACATGACATGTTTGTTGTCCCTCGTGCATGAGGTAAGGAACACTGCAAACAGGAAAAAAAAAACAATAACTGCAAACGCTCAACTGCAGTGAGCTCCAATGGCCCAATCTCCTCTTAAAGCTTAACCAAGCAGAAGTGTGTGTGTGTGTGGTGTGTGTGTGTGTGGTGTGTGTGTGTGTGTGTGTGTGTGTGTGTGGTGTGTGTGTGTGTGTGGTGTGTGTGTGTGGTGTGTGTGGTGTGTGTGTGTGTGTGTGTGTGTGTGTGTGTGTGTGGTGTGTGTGTGTACTCTCTCCTCCCTCCCAGTTTAAGCCAGTGCTGAGCCACTAATGGAGGACAAGCCTGTTAGAGCAACACGCTACGCTTTACTAGCGACACACACAAGAAAAACTGACACCTGCGTTCATGCAAAAGATGATACACAGAAATGCTCCAAAATCGAAGCACACACACACAGATGAATACTTGGGGAAACAACAAGCATTCAGTTCCATTATGGGCAATACACACACACTAAACACACCCTCACACACATCCCAGTAGAGTCCACCACCATAGCAACAGCCTGCAAACAGCTAATCTATTCAGTGATGCAGCAGTTGTCTCTCAGCGTGAGCAGAGCTTCCAATTATACCTTCATTTGTTTGTCAGTTGTTTTGAAGTCAAGATGAAAACCAGCAAAACGGCAGTGGATCAGACCTCAGTACCACATCTCAGACATCAGACAACATGGCTTTTATTCTTGGGTACAACAAAAGGCCAGTGGGATGGTATTATTGGGTCAGTGTTGGATCAAGAATACTTAAGGTGCCTACACACTGTATGATAAAAGTAATCCTGCAGCAGATTTATTGAATATGCGAGATGGGACTGATCAAATCTTTATCTGTGTCATACCGTGTGACATCAGTTTTGAAGCCTGCATGCCACATTGTGCTATGCTATGTAAATAAATGGAGCTACACATCATCAGCTGGCATCACATCAGCATCACCCTCATATTTAAAAAATTCATCAAAACAAAAACAAGCTTTGCCTTTTAATTTTAATCACAAATGTCACCTACAGTGTCACATAAAATGTTTTTCTTAAATGATTCTCCTCGCATTTCAATCATCTCTGCTAACATCCCCATTGACAAGCAGTTAAAATATTTAGGCATTGAGGTTTTCCCTTGCTTAAACCAGATAGTTAAGCATAACTATTCTGTTGCTCTGAACGTTTTTAAAAATATGGAAAGATGGATGGATGGGTCTTCCCATGTCTAGATGATCCGTCAGCCCTCCAGCTCTCTAAACCTCAAAAACGTGCTGTTTTTCTGAACTTACTGCGGCCAAGAGTAATCGCCCGTCCAAATACCCGTTGGAAACCACCTCATGACTTCTTTCCTTTTTGAATGTTTTTTATATATATATATATAATATATATATGGAACTCTCCATGGCTCTCATAAATGGACAGACTTGCTGAATCCTTGAAGTCCATGCTGTAGCCTTTTCTCTTCTATATGTGCGTGTATTTGGTTCATTTTTTCTTATACCAGTCTCCCTGTCAAGGCCTCTTGTTTGTTTGTGTGTTTGTCTGTTTCTGTGTATCTTGTTTTTGAGCTCCAGACATCGTTCTTGCTGTTGTTTTTGTTGTCTCTCTCCTTCTCTTTTTGTTTTGGTGTGGAAACATTTTGAATTGATTTGATTTAAGGAAGGAATGTGGAAAAAAGGCACTGTCTTCTTTGGTATGTGTAGGGTTCTTTTCTGTATTTTGTCATCTAGACCAATGTTTTGCACTTTTGCTTATTTGTTTGAATAAAAAATTGATCGCAAAAAGAAAAATGTTTTGTCACTGACAGGCTCAAATTCGTTTAAATTTCATCCATCCCTTTATCGTCCTTTGCTTATTCACGGGTGCAGCAGTTCCCACAGGGGACCCCAAACTTCCCTTTTCAAAGCCCCATTAGCCAACTCTGACTTGGGGATCCCGAGGTGTTTTCAGGCCAGGGTGACCTGGGAGCTGTATTTGAATTTCAGTTCAAAAATAAATTCCAAGTTTACTGATGCCAGGTCAACACAGTTACTTTAGCTAATAGCGTTAGCTTTCCTCTGCTCTGTCTGCAGCTCTCTACACTTGGACCAGCATGGTAGGAAAATGTGCTTTGGTAAAGGATTTCTTCTCCTTTTGGCTGGCAGTTGCCATCCATGATCAAAATGGTCACTGCATGCCCAATGGTCTGCAGATCTGTTTAGCACAACTAGTCTCAACTTCCTTCCAAAAGCCTTTCTAGCCTTTATCTTTTAGACAACACTAAGCTACGCTTTCTATAGCCTACTCAGACACAGCATACTCTTCCCACCTCTCTCCAATTCTCAAGCACTCCACACCAGTGTCTTCTGGCAACAAGTCATCTTGGAGATTTTGGAAATATGACATAGGCTGTTTTTGAGGGGGGAAATTAGTTGTTTCCCGCCTGGCCAAAATTTAAACCTGCACATGGCACTAGTTTTAACCATACTTACTTAAAAGTGATAAAGCAGGGCGAAGGAACAGGGTGTGAAGAAGGAAGGAGGGTTGCAGAGACATAGCAGTGTTAATGGGAACCAAGCATGGCAAATTGGACTGAATTATCCGCCTGTGTGATTTAAATACACAAATGCAGGCATACATAACCATTCTTAATAAGTGCCGGGCTAATGCGTTGTATAATCTCCTCTAAATTAATATGTTAGACACAATTGCCTGGTAATTAATTCCTGTCACAGTATATCCAAATGAGAAGATTTATTTGGTTCTGTCAATCACAAAACCCTGGAGCCTGAGGCAGATTATTGCCCAGCGACATGGCAGCGTAAGGATGATGTGCTTATGTGTGGTGGTTGTATGTGTCTGGTTTGTTTAAGTATCTATTTCCCAGCCTTTAAGAGCCAGTGATGAGAGCCAGTCATCAAACAAAGGTCATTGTGATGAAGGGAGAAGCCAGCCTTTTGTTTTACGGCTTCATAAAGAACATAATGTCTCCACGGCCTCTTCAACCATCCAACATCCAACCTCCATTCAGTATCATGGCTTTTCCTTTCCCACCCGTGCCTTTCTCCATCATTGAGTATGTTTACATGCACACCAATATTCCACTATGCTTCCTAATATAGCAAAATTTTGAATTTGATACAAGTCATATAAACAGTATATTCTGGTTGGACATTCCAAATAAGGCCTTTTTCCGAATGTAGCATTGTCCGATTTAAGATGTGGGATATTCCGGTATCATTTGGGTTCTAGAGGCATTCTCTGGACATTTGAAATGTGCGTCTGAATCAGGATTTTAGTCACAGTTTACGCCCAGTTTACCGCCTCTTTCTCTCTCCTACTTTTGGTCATCTCTGTGCGTTGCTATAGTTGATGTAAACAAACAAACCAGTCAATAGTTTGCAATACTGCAGACCCGATAAGAAGGAGAAACGCAGCTACTTTTAAACATTATCAAAAAACTTATCAGACTTGATAGCAACAGGTTTTGGGATATGCGCACACGTCGCTACGGCGACCTTTTCAAAAGCTGTTTGAAGGAATGAAAGAGGGTCGCTGTGTTCGCGTGCTCCAACAAGTCCAACACCTCTTGGAAACTCTGAAGAAATCATATTTTGCAATTTTAGTATGACATTCACTTTCATTAGCCATGTAAACAACTTACAAGGGCAAAAAACAGATTATGTCCAGGTAAGCATAGTCAATAGACTCGTTTGAGATTAGCCAGGTCTGCGCATTATCGATCAGCAGCGATCGCGGCCCAATGCATGCTGGTTAAATTTGTGTCCGACTTGATCCCGACTTGCTCTGATGTCAAGCACACGTAGGCAACGATAATCTCACAAGATGAAGGCAGCCGCAATTCTTAGACACAGGCAGCGCTTTTTTTTTGCTTGCAAGACCGAGGCAGACCTGGAGCATGGTGGGAAACGCCAGCCTCTCAGCTGATTTAACAGCTGATCGGTTCTGAATCGACTCAACAGAATGACGTTGTATATAAACTTTTTATTTATTTTGATTTGGAGGGATTTTAACTGCCAATTGTCTGATTTAAAGGCTAATTCTGTACAAGCCATGTTGTGTGGCTGATAGTTACGTTTAGAAATCAGAGGCTAAATCCATTCAGATTACGGATCATATATAGTCTGTTGTTTATTTAAATCAGAGACAAATTACATGTAGAGCATTTTGAGAGTGACTCTTTCATATTTAAAACAACTAGAGACTGTGTACCAGCTAATATATGGGTCTGTTAACATTTTATTAAATCCGAATTGGACCACAGTGTTTCTGTCACTTCCTGTTTAGCATGAAGGCTGCTGGAAACTGTCCGACTTGACAGCGGACTTTTGTCACCGCCCCCGGCTGCTGCCGCCTGCTCTCATCCACTTTACGGGCGGGGCGCAGTTCATCTCGGACAAGCCTATCGTGTCTCCTTTTTGGTGAAACTGCAGCTACATTCCTACAATCCACACAGTTTTAGGTAACACTTTCTATGAAGCCTATATCTTGATGCATTGTAAACACAGTTATAAGGGGGTGTATTCTGCTTACGATGCCCCATAAGTATAGTCATAGTTACTCCTGAATAATCATAATGCTTTATAACTATAATCACAACACATATTGCGTTTTTATAGTGACTTAAGGTCAAGTATTATAATACTCATTAACTAATTGATGTTCACTTTCTGTCTATAATGCATTATAAAGAATTTGTTATGAGTTTATAGTCTGTTTATAACGATATAGTATAGTATATAAGCACTCGTGAATAGTCATAATTCATTATGATAATAATTATAACATTATGAAGCATTGTATAATGACTTATAAGGTCAGTTATCATAATCTATTATTGTTCATTACTCCCTGACTACCATATTCTTTTCATGATCATAGTGTATTATAATTTTCATAATTTATCACATAATCATTTCATAATGCATAATAATCAGTGCTGTAAGGCATAATGTGTATATAAGTCATTTGTTGCTTTATGTAAAGTTAAAACATATTTAAGTCTATGCAAGAAGAACACAAAAAACTGTCAAATGTACTGTATTCATATGTTTAACTCGTCATAACAGAAATCAAATGCAATTTTAATTTTTGATGAACAACTGAATGAAGGCAATGTAAAGAATACTAGTTTTTCACTTTACTTAAAGCATCCAATGACCACACAGAGTAATTCATATCATATATCAAATCATATATAATGCCTTACAGCAATGATTATTATGAATTATAAAATGATTATAAAGTATTAAAAATAGGATAATTACAATACACAATGATCCTGGAAAGAATATATATAGTCCGTGAGTGATGAGCAATTTTAAAGTATTGTAATAGTTGAAATTGTAAGTCATTATAAAATGGTTTATAATATGTTATGATTATTGATGTTAAGCATTATAATTTCTCATGAGTGCTTAAAACTCTTCTTTGAAAGATCATTAAATGTTAACTAGCATGGAATAGATGGAGTTTACAAACACTGATATGTGCCGTTTTTCATATTATGTGCACATTTAAGAAAATACACACACACACACACACACACACACACACACACACACACAGAGGCCTGCAGGCGTGTTTTTTCTTTATTAAAAACCAGAAAGTGCAATTAGCTGCGGAATATGTTTAACCCCTGTATCGCTCCCTCAGCTCGAGGATATATTGCTTCTTTCTCTCCATTATTAAAAATATCACAGACATGAGAGGAGGAGGGTAGCAGACAGGAAATATCACAGTTACATGTTTACCAGGTGGAGGTTGAGGAAATGTGTTCTATTTAGTGGTGGAAAGACGAGTGTTACATAGTGTGTGTTTTAAGTGTGTTAATGGAAACTGGATTCATATCTGTCCATATGCTGTGTGTGATATTTTGGGATGTTCTTGATGTTGTGGAGGTGGTGCAACCTTTGACTGACTGACACACAACGCCGTAGTGATCAAACATTTTTCAACGTAACGGGGCATCCATGACAGTGGTAGAGGAAGACGTATTAGTAGATTGTGTTTGAATTATAACAAAATAATTTACTTGCATAAAAGTAGCAATACCACTATATACAAATACTCAATTACAAGTGAAAGTCCTGCAATTAAGTATTACTTTCATAAAAAGTACAGAAGTATTTGCAACATGTATTTAAAGTATCAAAAGTACAGAATTGTCCCTGTGAGTGTTAAACTGTATTATTGAATTACAGCAATGTATATGTAAGTGGCACTGTGCTTTTAATGTTGTAACCTTCTTATATTGTTGGAATGTTCTTAATCTGTAAAGTAATTGTAAAATAAATGTGGTGGAGTATAAAGTAAAACCTTTCTCTCTTGAATGTTGTGGAGTAGTAGTCTGGCTGTTACCAGACCAAGACAAGCTCAATAGATTTGAGATTAAGCACTGGTCTGGGAAGTCTGCTCTGTATTTTCTCTGCACAAGAGGCGTGACGGACTCTGGACACAATTGGAAAGTCCTTCAACCAATCAGACGAACCGTGTTACGTACTTTCCAGAACGAGCTTTTACCAAAGCCGGTCTGTAGTAAGGCAAGCACATCCTTCTTTTTCTTTATATTCTTCATTGATGGCCAATCCGTTGCATATATTCCAGGATTTGAAGATTAAAAAATATGTAAATAAACTAAATCAACTGTTATAATGTAATATTGTGTAAAATGTGTTAAGACACAAGCATTCCTTCTGATCAAGCATGAGTTAGTGTTTTTTATGTTTTCAGGAATCTCCAGATGGGCCAAAGACTTGTTACAGTCAGTGGTGTCTGTAAATCTGACCAAAATGTTTTCATCACCCACAAAAGCTTTGACTTCAATTTAATCATTATGTGAAGGTGAAAACTTTTTGCACTCAAAATCAGGACATTGTGAGAATTTTACGATTATAACACCCACTGAACACAATTCTGTTTTTTACACTGTAGATGCACAGTTGTTCCTGGGTTATTTTGAGGACTTTGATCCACCATGTTGCTCATGGTTCACAGCTTGTGGTTTCACCTCTGGTTCTCTCAGGCATACGGAAATGTTCTGCTACATCCTGATGTCCAGCTCAGTGATCCAACTCTGACTCTTGCAGCAGAAAATGGTGTCTGTGTCTTCTCCGCCTGGCCAGAGCAAGAGAGACCGAGGGAGTTTGTGTATTGTTTGTTGGGTTGTCCACCGTGATTGAGGTTTTCGTGCACTCGGTAGGGAGGAGGACTTTGAGTTTGTGATGTTCTCTGGAGGCAGGAGACAGCTCAGACCTTAGGGGTCCCACTCCGTTCAGTTGCTACAGTTTTGTTGTCTAAAAAACTTTTCCTTAGGCCTGCTAAAAGCCTAAAAAAGTCTTGAACTATGATTGCATTCTAGGGATCGAACAATATGGATTTTTTTAGTGCCAATGCCGATACCGATTCTTTTTTTCTTCAGCTTTAGTTGATGACCGATACTGGCTGCAGATTTTCTTGAGCCGATATTTGGAACCAGTACTGTTGTGATTTGGGGTTTTTGTTTGGGTTTATTTTTCCCGTTCTTTGGCCTCCCTGTGTTTTTCGTCTTAGTTTTCTCCCTGGTCTTGTGTTGCTGGTCCGGTCTTGTGTTCCCCGGTAAATGTTTGTTTGTTCTGCTTCCTGTTTTATGTTGATAGTCTGGTTTCCTGTTTTGTCTCGTCTTGCCCAGCTTTACTTTTGCCTGTCTGATTGTCCTGCCACGCCCTAATGTGATTCACCTGATGTCTCACCTGTTCCCCGTTACCTCGTTACCTCAACCCCTGTGTTCCTTTTATCTTGTGTCAGATCGTTTTGCCAGTTTTGTCGCCCTGTGAGTCTTCCAGTTTGCCTTTGTCTTGCTAGTTTGCCCAGCCTGTTGATCCTGTCAGCGCTACCCAGCCTGTGTGTTCCTGTTCGTCGTCCCCCATTTTCCCCAGTGAGTTTCTCTGTGTGGTTTTTGCCCTTTCTTTTCCCCCAGACTTTTTCCCATGTGTAGACGGAGGCTTGGGTTTTGGAGTGTTTTGTTTTGGATGACTCCCTTTGTTTGACGAACTGTTATAATAAACTCCTGTTTACACTCGCCTGCCTGCCGCTCTCATCTCTGCATTTGGGTCCTTCCTCCTCGTCCCATAACACAATACTGCTTTTGTTCTATCAATTTACATCACAAAAATGACACAATGATGACAAATGTTACAAGTCTCAATTTAAAAAGGAATATTTATTGAACTTAAAAAAACTAAAATTTAACATAGTAAAAACGTCTGAGGTAGAACAAGTTTTAAAAAAATAAATAAAAAAAAGTGCTGAAAATAATTATTGGGTTGGTGCAGCACTCTCAAATATTGCTGTGACGCGTTTGTCCCACTGAGTGAGACAGACGCACACATACACACACACACACACACCACACACACACACGTCACATCTACGTCATCAAGCTTAATTGAAGGCTGCGCAGTAACGCTCCGCCATAAATTGGAAATTCGAGGTAGGGAGAAATTTAAATAGGATTTGACCAACAAAACTTACTGTTCCAGTCTTGTTATTGTTAACAGTCTGCAAATAAAATTAGACAGTCTGCATGCTTGTAAGATGCTAATTGTTGGTGTTTTCATTCAGATGCTGCCGGTTTATCCCATTAAGAAACTAAATTTGTATAACTAGGAAAGTCATCACTGAGGATAAGTCTTTATGTGCTTTTATTAATACAAAAAAGAATCTTGAAGTAAATAGTTAATTTGTGTTGGGCATAGCAGTTTCCTTTCAAAAGTTAAATTAGAGCAAGATGTCTTGCTGCCGTCGTCAACATCTGTCACCATCCTGACTACGAAACACTCTGAACACCTCGGATGTCTTCAGTCAGCTCTCGCATATTGTATCTAAACACCCCGTTCCTCCAACTGTTAGCTTTCTTAAGATAGAAATAATTAAAAAAGAATGTGAGTAATTGAAACATTCACAAAGCCCGGAGCTCTGCATCAGCCAGTGGAGCTGAAAAAGGCTTGAGGGTGTGCATATGTGTTGAAGATTAAAAAAACTGATTTGGGTTGCACCTGCATAGATACTGCATCTGACATTGATCAGAACGCTGGATACGATGTTTACGTGCCTGTTTGTTTCTGAGTAACATGAGCCAGCATGTTTTTTTTTAAACGAGCAGAAGGGCTTGTTTGAGTTGCTGAAGCAAGAATATAATGATTATATGTGCAAACACAAATGGTACACTCTAAAAACTATTGTTCCCAGGATGATGTTAAGAGTGGATGGATGACTAGAAGCTTGTTGTAAATAATCATGTCATCCTGTGATTAGTTAACATTTATATGCTCCTAACTTTGTGTTGACTTTCACTGCCACTTTTTTATTTATTTTTCTACCATATGTACATAATTAAATGTGGTTCCATATTAACCAAACAAAAGACAAATAAGGGAATAGTTTTTTTGATGAATATAAAAAAACACATAAGATACAGTGTTCTTGAAAAGTAAAAACTAGAAATGTCCTCCTAATTTCCAGTTTAACATCCTGAAGTTCCAGCCCTGATTAGATGATGAAATAATTTTCCTCTCCTCCACCCTTCCTCTCCTTCTCTCTCCTTCCAGTCCTTCTCAGTGCCAAAACAACACATCACAATAATAAGATTACAACACTGAGTGTGTGTGGAGCTGGTACTGATGCCCAGATTTTAAAAGGTTTTGTGGGAGGTGCACAACCACACACCACACCACACACATAGACACACCACACCACACAAAGCTTTTATATTTTCTCCTCTTATGGTGTTTGGTGGTTTTAGCCAGAAACTGAGACCATGGTGTAATGGAGATATATTTTACTGTAAAATTCTTTTTACTTTCTCTCAATCCTCTTTGTGTTTTCTTAATAATTTCCCTTGCAACAACAGAGGAGACAGAAAGGAAAGAAAATCAGAGTCAAGGGTAAAAGAAAAACAAAGAGTTGATGTAGAATTGGTAATGGTTGTACTAATGGTAGTAGTATTGATGATAATAGCAGCAGAAGTAGTTATAGGGGAAAAAAGAGGACATGTTCATCATTTTACTAGTGATAATGATAGTGTAGCAGTTGTTGTCATTGTCATCTTAGCATTCATAATTTAAGCAGTAACAGCAGCAGAAAAACAGTCAGTTGTAGTGGTAAATGTAGTTTTAGCTGGAGTAGTTGTAGTAGCATTCATATTTGTTGTGTTTTAAGTCTACTTCCGTTCAAATATTGTATGGACTATTTGGTCAATCTTCTTCAAACTTCTTTTTGTCTGTCTGTAAGTGATGTTGTGTATTGTCCCAAACAAGTCTTTCTTGAGAAGGAGACCATTTGTCTGAATGAGATTACCTGTATAAATACAGGTTTAAAAAAAGTAAGGAGAGGTGAGTAGGACTGGGAGAATTATGAGGAGAAAGACTAAGACTAAAAATACTTAGGCGTAGTAGTAGTGGGAGGATACAAGGAGTCAAAGGACAGTTGTGCTACTAAAGGGTCCTCCTGCTTGTCGTAGTAGTGTAATGGTTAGAGTAGCACAATAATTGTTGGTGTAGTGATGTTGTAGTCTCACATTGCCAGACCTTCCTCCACAGTGCTACAAAGGATAGTCTGGCTAGTCCACACAGCATTCCGGTTTAGGAGAAAAACCTGCTCTGGTATTTCTTTAAACCAATCACAGTTGTCTTGGGCAGCGCTCAGCTCCGAGCGGCCACGGTGCCGCTGCAAAATAGCCTCAGGAAGGATCTTGTTTTTGTGGTACATGTGTACGTTCAAAGGTTGTGTTAGTCGTGCAATAGAAAACTCAGATTGGACAGATAGTCTGGCTAGCTGTCTGGTTTTACTCTGCAGAGATCTGAGGAACAGTTTATTCTGTTTTTTTTATAGTCTTCATAAATCGACCGAAGTTCAAAATTAAAACACAAAGATAGTGGAAGGTAACGGGACATCCGAAAACCAACATCTGAAAAAAGTGACATCTGGCAGTATTTCTGGCGGAACGAGAACGATTCGGGAAGTGTAACTTCGTGCATCAACACATTTTCCCTCTCATTGTGTAAAATACGGATACTTGGTCAGGTGCCTTTGGCGTTGTTATTGACGCTGAAACGATTGTGGATGGGCTTATAAAAGGTACGTTTCTGTGACACGTGGAATAAAAATGAAAAGTTGGGTTCAGGAAAAGAAGAACGCAACAGTTGAGTTCAGGAAAAGGACATGCTGAAGTGTGCTTTTTGCGTCGTATCTGAGGCTGACAGCCACCGCCCAAGCGTCCATGTTTTTAGAGTTTGGAGTGAGAATGGGTTGGGTGGATGCAGACTAGTGGTGTTACTACCCTGCCATTGGTAACTGTTGATAATAGTGAGGGTAGAGGCAGATACAGTAGTGATAGTAGGAGTAATGGTGGAGGTAGTAAAGTACTGTAGATAAAATAAGTAGGTGTAATATTAGGAGGGTGTTATGGTGAATAGTACTATTGGTGGGTCATAATGGAACCCACGGCACTTTTAGGCAAGTCCGCCCTTCAATAGCATTCACGTTCTACGATTGGCCAGGCGTCCATGCTCACGCGAGGTAACAGAACCCGATTTGTTCAGGTCCTATCCCCAGATTGATCGGCTATCCTAACCTTAACTACTAGTTAAGACTATTAGTCAATGCCTAACCCCAACCAATCAAGCTGCTTTGTAGGGCGGGTCTTGCCTAGAACTGTCGTGGGATCCATAATTACACAATACTGGTACTGAGTGACCTAAAATTATAAGAATAAAACATGATGATTGTTTTATACTTTAATGTTGAATCTCAAAAAGATGTTGCAAGTGTGTGCTAAGGGCCTCTTATAGGCACTCAGTATTAGTATTGATCCATACTTCTCAACCATCCACCCCCACAACAAACGCACTCACACACACACACACACACACTTTCGCCTTCTCCTTCCTGTCTCCCTCCTTCCTCTTCTCCTATCCTCCTGTTCCTCTAGTGGCAGACTGAGGTGTAAAAATCAATGGGGAAACTGTCGAGAAACAGACAATCTAGAAGCCATCTGGCCCTCGTTTTCCTCAGAGACCAACGGTGTCTCTCCCGGGGGACAAGACACAAGACAAGGGAGAGAGAGCACACACAACACAAAGCAAGTGTTAACTCAGTGACATGCAGATTGTCAGTGTTTTGCTACACATCATGTGGCTTTTAAATAAGAGACAGAAACGTGGAAGCGTACCGTAATTAGACAGGCTGATGGCACATGTTTTTTTGCATCGAGCCAGCTCAGCTTCCTATGGTTTAGATTCATACTTATGTAGATTAAAATAAGTAAGGATATTGAGGGCAGACAAAAACACCTAACAAACAAAGTTATCAACTCTCCAAAAACAAGGTCCTGTGTTCTTCCCCAGAAACTTCATCTCTTAACTATTATGTCTCTTGGATTACATTTTGAGCTTTTAACAAAAACTCCATCAGAAGAAGATTTTTGTTCAATGTTAAATCAAAATGTCAGAACGCATCACTGTCCAGGTTTTAGACAAAATCAAACCAGTGTTGTCTGGGACATCACCTTTTAAATTTCAGATTTTGACCCGCTGGGGTTGAAAAGCTCCACTGGCAGAGCTCGAAAGTATCAGAATAGATGTGTCATGTATTTAGATTAATTGATTAGCTAACTTCATTGTATCCTCATTAATCCAATAATGTAATCTGTAAGAGTGGCTGAATGTGTGGTTTGTGTCAGTCACACTGGTCAGGAGGAGGTAGGTTACAGAAACAAATACAAAATTATGATTAAAAAAAGAGAACTGAACAAAGAACAAAATAGTTTTTTTCTAGCAGACATAAATGAAAATTGAAGACAGAATGGAAAAAGTATACACACTATATAGGCTACAGGCCTAGAAATAATCATGTTTGGAGTGAGTAGCTCTTTGTAAGTTTACCCATTTTAAACTGCACAATTTCACATTGTCATTTCCTGCTATTTTGCTATCGTTATATTTGAAAATTAACGTAAATGTGTAACATTTGTAATTGATTTTACTTAGTGTGGTATATCTTGAGTATCTGTACTCTTCTTCCATCGCTGATGCACACATGGTGTGTTAGTTAACATTTGGCAACAGTGTGAGTTCAAGTTCAGAGAATATATTTTATAGTGAGGCAACAAAATATGCTAATGAATGTGAATGTATTTGTACTCCACAAATGAACAAAAGGAGAATCAAGTCTTATAAACTGAACAGGTGGGAGGATTCCTGTTGAGCTGTTCCCTCAACTGCACCCCTGCTCTCTGCACAGACATCACCACATGGTAACCACATGGAGGAGGCTCTGAGGTGAAGCTGTCACACCTCAGAAAAACAACACAGCATTCTATCTCCGACATCGCTGCTGCTTCTGATGCTCACATACTTTTTCCTGCACATTTATACACTGTTTACGTCTGTTTGTAATGTTTCCTCGCAGCAGCAGCGCTCGTGGTATGCTTCCTCTCTGCATGTGCAGCCTGTAATGACTGAGACATGAATGCTGCTGGTTTTATATAGGCCTCTAAAAATAACTCACCCCTCACTGCCATCTACGGCCGGACTGTCAGCCTCCTGCAGCCAATAGCGTCCCTGCATCCCTGAAAGCTCCGCCTGCTCACTCAGTTTCAGCGCCTCCTTAATTGGACGCCAGTGACATCATCAACCCTATTTACCTTATTAGGTCACGCATGAAATTGACTGGCAGGTGGCTCCTCCCCTGCCTCCCTCCCCTCTCGCGCCGGTCGCCTGGATTGCAGCGCGGTCCAGTCTGCTGCTGGAAGAGCAAACCTGGCAACCTGGCAGCTTGTCCGGACTGGAGACCGTTGGCAATCTGGCAATGCGGAAATAGATCTGGCACCCCCGAGCCCGGACCGAGGAGAGAGGCGTGACTGAGCGAGCAGAGAGGAGAGTGGATTGCATTGGCAAAGATAAAATAATAAACTATTTCTTTCTTGTTGGCTTTTTTCTTTTTAAAATAAAGTGCTCAGGTGCGCTCGTCTGCATCGGCTGGGATTTTTCCAGCACTTGTTTTTCAACCACGACAAGTCTGGGAAGAAGGAAAGAAGAAGTGCGTTTTTATCGTTTGGATTCCGGACTTCTTTACTGACTTTTCCTATTTTTGTATCGAGCATGGATGTGTTGGCGAATTACAGTATTTTCCAGGAACTCCAACTCGTTCATGACACTGGTTATTTCTCTGCGATGCCTTCCCTGGAGGAGAACTGGCAGCAGGTCAGATTCTGCGTTTTCTCTTCTTTTCCGGGAAATTGGGGGGGTTAGAAACTGGGATGAAGTGCCATGTGTGCGCTGGCTGGTGTTTTCGGTGTGTGGTTTTAGTGTTCTGCATCAGTAGAGCGCTCATAGAGCGGCAGCAGCAGCAGCCCCGTGTAGTTGCGTTAGTTTTTTTTGTCGCTCACATGGAGCACGGCGAGGTCCGCTGACAGAAGAACACACACACACACACACACACACACACACACACACATACACATACATACACATACACACACATACACACCCACACACAGAGAGAGAGAGAAAGGAGAAGATATAGACAGCGCATCAAGCACTATGGGCAAACAGCAGTTTAAAATGTGTACAAAAATTCGAAGAATATTTACATTTTCGCACACGCCCCTTTCTATGCACGAATGTTCCCTTAAATACACCTTAAACATACTTAAGGGTTTATTAAACCCCTTAGGCATTAGTGTAAACGCAGGAGCATGTCGCTGTTGTCCTGTGAAACCCCCCATGATGATATTTTGATTTTGACTCTAAACCTAAAAAGCATTTTAAATGCTGCTGGGGGAAGAAAAAAAACTCAGATGTCAAGCTGAAAGTGTTGTTTTTTTCAGAGGTTGGTAGTTTTATGGCTTGACTTTGGTCTGTCAATGATCAAATTCAGCTTGTTTACCACTTACTTATCCCACACATATTCACCCCAATGGTAACATGAAAGGCTGTTGGATAGAACTCTGCAATGGCAGGTACTGAAAATCCTGCTATCCTTTGAGAGAGAGAGAGAGAGAGAGAGAGAGAATCACATGCTTTGCTTTTCCTCTTGATCTACTGGATGAAGATACTGTAGACTTCATGATATATTTAAATAACAGCTGAGAACTGAGTGAGAGCTGACTGAAGATGACAGTGGAGTGATTTAGGTTTTTTTGTCCGACCTGGTGAAGAATGCACCCTTAAGTGTGACTGATTTAACCTATTGACCAGTCTGTCAGCCTGATAGGTTTGAATTATCACACACACACACACACACACACACACACACACACACACACACACACACACACACCACACACACACAGGCCATGAAAGATGGACTCATGCTTAATGGCTAGTGACTTGTTCTTAAATAATATATCCACATCTGCCACTGTTTGTTTGCAGATAATCCTGCTGAATTATACATTATCAACCACTATTGAACATACTGAGCATGAGAGCCCACAGCCTTATAACCTTTGTCTGACGTGTACACTATTAACTGTACTAATTATGGTGATTTTCTGTGTACGGCATACAACCATGTGGACGTTTTGTGGTCTGCGGAGATAAAAAAACATTGACATTGGCCTTTTTGTTTCCACAAATAGAGTAAAGGTTTCAAAATCTGAATGAGGAATAATTTTAGACTCTAAAGAGATAATTTAATAAGAGTATCAGGTGAGACTAATATTTTCCCTAAAGTTTCCCCCCTATGAACTTGAGAAATAAGATGTTAATTGGAAGCGACTTCAGCCTTGTGTGAGTGTGTTTTGCCACCATTATATGCCATTTAATGTTCAGTAAACCAAAGCCTCCCAATAGGTCCCTGTATGGACAAGATCCACTCAAATGGTTCTGGTTTGCTATTTAAAAGGGTTGGACCATGGGTGTTTATTAGGTATGGGCCGGTATGAGATTCTGATGGTTTGATTCAGCAAAAATTGAACACAATGGATTTTAATTTGAAACACACTGCACACTGGCAAGGAGTGGGATTTCTAAACGGCACTTTCTAAAGACTAAAACAGCTCATACCTTAGGAACGGAATGACAGAAAACCGTGACTTTTTCAGACCGCGGTATACCTTGAAACCGGTACCCGGCCCATGCCTAGTGTTTACAATCCTGAATGAGGCCCAGACTTCATCCCTCCTCCCTGACTGTCTTACTGACACAAATTCACTCTGCCTCCTCCTATTTTTAGTCCAAACAGCACGTAGGTTCATCCCCTGTAGCCTATTTTTCCTGTCTGTAATCATATTGTTAAATGATTGAGAGGTTTCATAGAGTTTCAGGTTTTGATGTCATGTCTCATTTTCCACAGAATGGCTGCAAAAGCTTTTAAATCGGTGCAGAGAGACAGGAATGTAGAGCTGGGGGGGGGGGGGGAGTAATTTCCACTCAGTTTATCCACACTTTTATTTGCTGCACATAGCTGCACATATTTTAGCCAAATCCAGTTAAAATAAGAGTACACTGTAAGGTATTGTTGGAAGTGTGACAGCTACTGTATGTGACACCGTGTTTTGGCACTTAAACCAAAAGGGAATGATAGCAGCTGTTTTATGTGATTGGCTGAAATTAGTTGTTTATTTGGATCCTCATTGGTAAATCCTGGACCTGTAAGAAGGCTTTGCTAATAACTAACTGTCAAGTTGTGTGCATCTTCTTCATGTGGAGTTCTTTTGCCCAAAACGGCCAGAAATAAATAAATTATTGTCAGACTTCTGGGTTAATGAGCAAATAGCTAATTTGAGCTGTTTCATGACCATGAACAGTTAGGTTCTTGGATGTATTGGTGGCTGATGCTTCCTAGCTAATAAGATGCAACAGGTAAAGACGAGCTGATGGAGCTTTCTTTGGAAGCTAGCAGTTTCCCCTTGCTTCCAGTCTTTGTGCTAAGCTAGGCTAACAACATTTGGCACTCGACATTTGGACGTATTCCATCATATTTGTAAATGTAGCTTCTAAGAAAATGTCCACATTACTCACACAAACTATTACACAAGTTTTTATACTCTCCAGAAAGGGCGGTTTTGATATAAACTCAGAGTGGAAAAATCTGTTTTTGTAGATGGAAAACTGATTATAAAAAAATATGTTTTGTCAATTTTATCTGCACTAGTGGGGCCAGTCTCAGAGAGAAGAGAGAAACAGACAGACAAACAGGCAGACACACTGGGACCAGGCATATTCACATTTTTTCCAATCTTGTTCCTTCTGTCTCCCTCTATCCCTTATTCACTGAATCACACACGCACACACACGGCTGGCATGCACTAATGGAAAGCTATGGCAGAGTCTGGCAGGACTCATCCCGCCACTTTCGACAGTAATTGGCCGTTTGCTGTCAGACAGACAGAGAAACACACACACACACGCACACACACACACTGAGTCACAAACACAGACAAACAAACAACCAGAATTATGTGTGTCATTTATCTTTCCTCTCTGTCCCTGCATCATGCTTCTTGTCTTTGTTTCCTTGTTCTGGCTTCTTTTATCAGCTGCTTTGCATCATGGCTGAACATGTGGAACAAACACACACACACACACACACACTCACAGACACACACACACAAATACACACACACATACACACACACACACACACACACACACACACACCCACTAGGGGTGGGGGAAAAAATCAATACAGCATAGTATCGCGATATTTTCTGTGACAGTCCCATTTTGCAGCAATAAAATTGAAGTGAGATGAACAAACAGAGAGAAATGTATCTGTTTAGATAAAACAGATGTTAACAAAGTTTCCTTTTGGGGACATCATTTGAAATTGGGGAAAAATTATAAGTATATTGCAGAATATTGCAACATGTTAAAAATTACAATAATATTGCATTGTGGCATAAGTATCTGGATGATATTGTATCGGGAGGCGTTGGGTGATTCCCACCTCTAACACACACACACTCTCTCCTCTCTCTCTCTCTCTCTCTTAGCCTTGTTGCCTCTGACAGTATGAGCCCATATTCTGCATATAATTGCTGCATCTTTACAGGTCAGGACTGATGTGATGGGCTTAAGGGATTTGTGTGTGTGTGTGTGTGTGTGTGTGCGTTTGCATGCGTGCATGGTCCAAGGATAAAATGGCAAACCCAGACTTCCCAATTAGATTTAATCCATTTATTTCAAAGCAGAGCCATGCCAAAGTCTGATGAGCTAAAGGGAAAAATAGACAGTGACTACAAATGGTTGATGGAGATGAAAACTGCAGCAGAGGTTTAGGTTTCATGTTGTTCTTGTGAATACAGTTATATCTGCATTAATAGACTCATAGGCAGCTTTTATTTTATTTGTATACTATACAGTAAATGGACACTGTATGTAGGTAAGCAGCCTCACTCAGAAGCCTAACAATGCTTTAAACCGTCTGAGTCTCTTTCTCATCTTGTCTCTTGGTTTATGTACTCTCTGTGTGTCTGTAGTTTTTTTTGGAGGTGATTGATTTATTTGCTGTGGTGTCGTTACAGCACTATGCTAGACCTACCAGCTCTCTGTTTGTGATATACAGTACAATGTCTCCATTAGGCCTGACAAGCCTACAACCCACAGCCCTGCGTCTTTCTCAAGAGTTCATTCTGGCAGTGTTGCACCTACTGCAGATTCAATCCAGTCGTGGTATGCAGTCCAATCCTCAGAGGTTCTGCAAAAGAAATACTGACAAACCTCACCAATCACTGCTGTTGTTTCAATTCAAATCGTCAAATTCACAACCAATGCTAATAGTCCAGGTCAAATACAGTGATGGTACTGGTTTTGTAATTTTTTACAAATTGATTCTGCTGGCATTCGTACATTTAGAAGTGGGGTGTATTTCATGTATTTAAAGTGGGTTTTGTTTTGTATTCAAACATTAAAAATGAGACCCAGTCCTACACAGAAAATTTTGACTGTCATAACATACTCAGCCAGCTGTGTAGCTTCTCATGTCCATTGTTTCCCCTTCATCTTTTCTCATTGGTAACCTGTTAACCCACTGCAAGGACCACTGCATGAACTTGTTTATTCTCAATGTCTCAGACTCCTTTTCTCTCGCTCTCTCTCTCTCTCTGTCTCTCTCTCTCTCTCTCTTCCCCCCCCCCCCCCCCCCCCCCCATGGCTTGAGGCTGGCCCTTGGAAATTTGACAAGATAATGAATTGCCATGCATGCTGCAGTTTTTCACATTTCACAGCCCAGTAACTCTGCATGTAGGGATGGAAGGGATGGGGGTGGGGGTGAGTGGATAAGTGGAGGAAAGAATGATGCAGAAAGGAAACACCAGTAGACACAATACATGAGGTAAGATGCATAAATGCAGGTAAATGTTAGTCAGGAAAGAGAAGACCTTTTATCACGCAAACTTCCTCTTGTCTATCTTGCCATCCGTTCTGCGTTAAGACAGACACGCACACACAGAGTTATGTAATTGTCTGTGGCGCACAGCTGCTTCCTCATAGTCATAGCGGATGAAAAAAAGAGGACGATGAGGGAGATAAACAAAAGAATGGAGAGAAAAGACGTCAAAAAAGTGAGGGAGCGACACAGAGAAAGAAGTGAAGAGAAGAAGGAATGTAGCTACTGCTTTTATAATCCAAGAAATACCAGAAGATTTGCCTTTTATAAAAAGCCAGATAAAACAGATTCATCATTTTTCTTGAATTCATCAACTGGAACTTTTACTACTTCCATTACTTTATTATTGTATGGCAGTATAACAATATATTTCTAGTGCAAAACAATGAACCAATTAATCAACCAATTTATTTTAATTTAAAAAACTTTTTTAAATTATTAAATTAATTGTAAAAATTGCAATAGGGTGGTTCCTGCTCTTAGGTTGGTTCATAAACAATGACGAAGCCTATTTTGGGCTTGCTATTTTCTCACTGTCCTCCACCTCTTGAGTGTTACCCCTACGTGGTCCCAAAGTTTACATACACATTGCTAATTTGACTAAAAGAGGAATAAAAATCCATGTTGGAATTTATTTAATACCTAATTAAAAAATGAGTAGAATCACCTTAGGGATCGATTGTGCTTTGTGAATGAGAAAAATATGTAAATAAGAAATGTCTATTAAAAATACAGGGGTAAGATCATATCCCGATGTTAAATCCCAGGAAGAGCAGGACTTTTTTATTAGGCAAGTTTTTTTCCTGGCATTCAGTGATAATAAGCATCCTATAAAGTTCCCTTGGCCTTGTGAATTAAATAGCCCCCATTCACATACTTCACCATGCTTGGAGATAGGCAAATGGGATACTTTGTAAAAATCATCTCAATGCAAATCAAAACCAGGATAAGTCTAAGGGAATAAAACCAGCCTATCTTAAGACATGGGAAGAGTATGTGATGATGGGCTATTTTAATCTAAAGCCAAGGAATCTTTATAAGATGCAATAACCGATCCATTTTAATGCCTTTAATAATACAATCTCTTGCCTTATGGGAATTTAAAATAGGGGTATGTATACTATGGCAAACCTGTATTTTAAATAAGAACATTTATTTATTTACAATAAGTTTTCATTCATAAAAAATTGTGTCCATTAAGTTGGATGTTCCTCATTTTTAATTTAGGTCATAAAATAAATTCCAAAACAGCATTTTTTGTTCCTCTTTTTAGTCAATTAGCATGTGTAAACTTTTGAGCACCACGTATAACATGGATTGCTATGAATTTTTTACACAATCGTTCATGTTCTTTATAGAATGAATCGTGTGACTTGATCATCTGTCCTTTGGTCTGGTATCGCCAAAAAACGTCCACTTGTCCAACACTAATGACTTACCGCTGCATCCGCTACAGACTTTAACAGTCACACCCGATTGATATAAATTAAGCAAAGATTAAGGCCCGTCCACACAAACACATTTATTTTCAAAACTGCAGCTCTTTTACGGTTAAGCCATTCGTCCACATGCAAACGCAGTATCAAGTCACTGAAACCAAAACTTTTTGAAAACTCCTGCCAGGTTGAAGATTTTTTGAAACGCCGGTTGCATTGGTACCGTGTAGCCAGTGAAAACAGTGATTTTTGGCTTGTGATTTTGGTCTGTGAAATTGCCAGGATACGGTTCATTAATAGAAACTCTAGTTTATCTTTATGTGTCAGCCCTGTGATTGACTGGCAACTTGTCCAGTGTGACCTGCCTCTTGCCCACTGCATGCTGGGACGAACCACAGCCCGCTGTGACTCTGAACAAGACAAGCTTTATAGAAAATAGATAGATGGAGATCCTAAAGCAAATAATCATGAGGCACTATTTCACTATCATAGCTACATAAAGATATCATAGTCCAGAGACAACCACAAACCAGAGAAAGAATGCAAAGCATTTGAAGCTGTAAAATAAGTTAAACCTGTAAAAACAGAAGCCTTTAGTCACAAACGTGCATCTTCACTTCTTACAGTGTGGGAGGGAGCTGGTGCCAATATTCTCAATATGAGCTAATCACTGCATTCATTCATTTTCTTTTTTATCGTTTTCCCAAACACACACACACACAGTTATTGTCTTCTCCTCATAATTTAAAATCACTCAAGTTAAACGCACACACTCACAAGTTAAACACACACACACTCTCACACACACACACACACACACACACACACTCGCCTGAGAACCCATAATTCAGTAAGTGAATAAGGCACTCAGTCTACGGTGGAAGAGATTAGATAAGAAAGTGAGCAGTCAGACTACAGCAGCAGGAAAGCAGAACAAATGAACTGCACTCGTGATAGAGAGAGCTTATACTGTGAAAGCCATAGCCCTGATCTTTCAAGATGAGTGTTTTTTTTTTTTTTTTATGGAGGGCAACTCTCCAGCTCTATTCACCACGGAGCTTGATTACTACAGTTTACAAGGAGATTTATCCATTCAACTCTCCATGCTTCAAGCACAGTATGGATATCAGCTGTTGAGTTTTTTTTTGTATTTATAAGGAATGTAAAGTCCAACATTTTAGGAAATGTGCTGGTATTACCTGCTGTCAGATGAGAAAACCAATATCAGTTTCCTCTCTGTGGCTTCGATAGAGTAAGGTGTTATACCCTAGCTTACCAAAGACTGTAAGCAGGGGCTGACTGCTGTCACAGCTCCAACAACTGCAGGGCTGTCTAATTTACATGATGCTTAGTTAGCAGTACTCACTGGATAAGGTGCTAGTATTTTTTAAGAGGCTAAGAGTATATTTGTGGTGGTTAAAGCTCCAAGGTGGAATTCCTGAGAGAGAGTAGATTTGCTGGCAGAAGTAACGTAAATCCACATTAAGCGTTCATATAAAGTTCAACTTTGGTGAACTAAGCTACAATGATCGGTCACTTAATCTGCAGGTGTTTTGATGGTTGATTAACCGTTTCAGTCATTCTCCAGATCCAGCTTCTCAAATTTGGATATTTCCTTCCCATTTTTTTCATTTCCCATTTTATATAATTGTAAATTGAATATATTGAAGTTGTGGGCCGCTGCTCGGACAAAGCAAAACAAGGGGTCGCCTTTGGCTCTGAGAAGTATGATGAGCATTTCTTTTCCCGCTGTTTTTTGTGCTAACCAGCTGGAGAGTCCAAGCTGTTTTCTTTCACCTTTTAATTTAATGTTACACTGCTCTGCAAGAGTATAAACTGTTCCACACAAAAAAAGCAACACAACCCGCAGTCAGTCCTTAGTGGTCCAAATAAGTTCCCTTGAATCAAGAGTGCTAGCTTTCCATCTGGTCAGTGACTGAGAGTGTGAGTAAGTACTTCATCACAAAGCGTCCATCATGGATGCTAAGTCATTTTCTTGTGTGACTGGGAACTTAGAGAAGTCCTATTTCAGCACCTGCACGTTAAGGCACACATCTTTCACTTCTTCCATTTATACCAAGTTATGAGACTGCACTTGCTGGTCAAACACACTTTTATTTGACAAGTTATTTCAAAGCGGAAAAGTCGAGAGTTTTTGATTTTATTCTTTTTTTTTAATCAAGAGAAATCCTTTTGGTGATCCCAGGCTAAGCTGTGTTTGCACACACACACACAGACACACACACACACACACACACAGACAGGTGTGTCGGGTACTCTGCGTTTGTGTCACTACATCCTGCTGAGCTGGTGTTTGCAGACCGATTGGCTCAGGGATAAAGACTTGTGACCTGGCATCCATCCAACCCTCCCATTCTCTGCTCACCAGCTCTCTCTCTGTCTGTTTTTCTTTTCTTCTCTCTCTCTCTTCTCCCTGCTTCCCTGCCCCCTGTTCTCCCACTAACATCCTTTTTTGTTTTTGCACATTTTCAGTTTGCTCATAAAACAACTGAAAAGGTAGGAATGGAAGAAAAAAAAGAAGTTTGCTCTGTTCTGAGTTTGAAAAGCTGATTAGTCAGCAAATAAAAGATAAATAATAATAAAAGCTGATGGAAACACATTTTTCAAATAAACAATGACATTGTAGGACCTGCTTCCTTTTATTACTGCTAGAGTAGAGAAAATGAAGGACAAAAAAGAGAAGCTGACAAAATCATGGTGTGTTTGGCCAGAGTAGACAGAATAATTCATTAAAATTACAAATACCAGCAGCATTAAGATGTCACGATGTACCAGAAAAGTTACTTTGGCTCTTTTCCATTAAGTTATGATCTCCTGAGAAAATTCTCACAGCTTAAGTAAAGGAACACACTATCACATTTTAATTTGTAGATTTATATAATATCTGCACATCTGGTTCAGAAATACACACTCTTCCTATCGTTATTAGCTTTTGTGTGTGTGTGTGTGTGTGTGTGGTGTGTGTGTGGTGTGTGTGTGTGTGTGTGTGGTGTGTGTGTGTGTGTGTGTGTGTGTGTGTGTGTGTGTTGTGTGTGTGTGTGTGTGTGTGTGTGTGTGTGTGTGTGGTGTGTGTGTGTGTGTGTGTGTGTGTGTGTGTGTGTGGGTGTGTGTGTGGTGTGGTGTGTGGGTGTGTGTGGTGAGGAGAGGCTTGGCAAGGCCTACAATTGGCAGTATACCATCCAGGATACATACACACACACATTTAACGCTGGTTTCTTAAAGCTGTAGTAGACTATAGTGCGGGAAAGTAATTAGACCTTGCTTAGTTTTTTTTTGTCAGGCTACTCTAAAGTAAGTCAGAAATATTTTAATAGTAATAAGTTCACCACCATGTCCCCAGGCTATCTCAATAACAACCAATGTCCCCTTCTCACAAAACAATAAAAACATGGCTCTATTTGTGGTTAGTTAACTATGTTGTGTCCATAGCTAGCAAAATGAGAAGACAAAGAAGCATGCTTCTGCTTCCCTAATCCCTGTAATTGTGCCAAACGTTTTCAGGTGATTGGTTTGAGGCTTTTCCCTTTATTGGTGACAGTGGGTGGACAGGAAAGAGGGAGAGAGATGGGGGATGCTAGCAGCAAAGGGCCGCAGGTCGGATTCGAGCCGCTGCAGGACTCAGTCTACATGGGCGCATGCTCTTACTGGGTGAGCTAGAGGCCGCCCCAATTGTGCCAAACTTGTGTATTCTGAAATTGATTTCAAAGGCAAACCATCTGTACCGGGGCGACAGGAGCCGAGCCTTTAAATGGAGCTCACAACATTTTCAGCAAGTTAAGACCACAGTATGCTAGCTGTTCCCCTTATAAAGAAATATTGTGAATTATTTCCTGCTGGTGTTCAGGTAGAGGAGAAGGGGAGACAATTAAATATATGAACATGTAAAGTGCATAGGCTTAACATATCTTTGAAAAAAATAACAAAAATGACTACACATATGAAGAACATTGTAAACACAGTCAGCCATGTGGTTTAGTTTGCATATAGTGTTCAAACTAACCATCATAGTTCTTATTAATTCAGTCCTACTTGATCAAAAGTCAAAAACAGTCATCTTTGTGCAGCCTCAGTGACAACTGCTTATTTTATCAGAGCTGTAGTCGGGATATACAGTGGCTTGAGAAAGTTTACACACCCATGCTAAAGTTGATTAAAAAGAGGAATAAAAAACATCTTTTGGAAATTGATCTTAATGCCTTTTTAGGAAAGTCCAACCTTTTAAGGCCACCAATTTTCTTTGTGAATGACTAATGTATTGTAAATATATAAATGTTCTTCCTTAAAATACAGGGGGCATTAGTACACACACCACTATTTAAATTTCCATCAAAGCAGGCAGATTTTTATTTTAAAAGGCCAGTTATTTCATGGATCCAGGTTACTATGCATCCTGATAAAGTTCCCTTGGTCTTTGGAATTAGATTAACCCCACATCATCACATACCCTTCACCATACCTAGAGATTAGCATGGGGAACTTTCCGTAAGATCATCTCTAAAGGCAAATCAAACCAGCTATTAAGCTAACTGAAATATAACTGAAATAACACCATGCCAATCTCTAGGTATGGTGAGGGGAATGTGATGATGTGGGGTTAGCTCTTTTTAATCAAGCATGGGTTAGAATGGGTGTGTAAACTTTCTAAAGCCACTGTATGGCTGAAATCAGTATTACAATGTTAATGTCTTTCCAAAATCTGTGTAAACAAAACCTCATTTTGTTTCTTGTCATGATTTTGCAACAATGTTGAACTGTCACTCAAGAGTCAGTCAAGTGCGTCTGTATTAAAACCAGCTCCTGCTAAGACTTTCATCAAGGATGTCACATTGTTTTGTGTGTGTGTGTGTGTGTGTGTGTGTGTGTGGGTGTGTGTGTGTGTGTGTGTGGGTGTGTGTGTGTGTGTGTGTGTGTGTGTGTGTGTGGTGTGTGTGTGTGTGTGTGGTGTGTGTGTGTGTGTGTGTGTGTGTGTGTGTGTGTGTGTGTGTGTGTGTGTGTGTGTGTGTGTGTGTGGTGTGTGGTGTGTGTGGTGTGTGGTGTGGTGTGTGCGTGTGCGCGCGCTGTGCGCGTCTGCATCTGAAACCCAACAACACACAGTGTGACAATGAGGATGGAGCGTACCAGTGTTGCAGTTTGCCTTTATGCATGTATGCATTGGTGTACGTGCGTGCCCAGAGTGGGACGCAGTAAATGGGTCATATGCAGTGGAGGAGGATGACCTTGGGAATTTGTCCTGTTTTTCTTTACGAGTCTGCAGACACAGTTCTCTGTCTCAGAGAGTAAGAGAGAGAGAGAGAGACAGAGAGAGAGAGAGAAAGGGGTCAATAGAAATACAAAGACCTGAAATTCACACTTACCCAAAGCTAGATTTGTTGACATTAAATGAAATGGTGTCCACCAAACTGTTACCAGACAGTATATATGCAATGTTGGTTGTAAAATTGTTTTTTTTAAATACTTAAAAGAGTAGTTTTTCAAATGTTTTTTTTTTTTTAAAGAGATACATTTAATAACCCTAACCTATTTGTTAGAACTCAGAGATACATTAATGTAAATATAATGTTTTTTATGTTTACAATAAAACTCCACAGGCAACCTTAAATTGTAAATTAGAAAACAAAACCCAGATCAAAAGTACACTGAAGTATGTGCACTTTTAATGTCATCTCTTTCAGCCAGCTGTCTTTGAAGTCATTGCAATAGTATGTGTTTGAAATGTTGAACACAAGCGTATTCTCCCTCCACCGGTTTTCCTTTCAAATTACAACTCCTCACATACGTATTTAGTTTGTTTTTGTTCATGTGAGGTCAAAACCCTTCGTATTTCATAGCTGTTCCATTGCAACTTCAGCTTAGTTGGCCCTGCCACGTTGTCATATTTTGCTTTCATCTTTTCCTCCAGCTCTCATTGGCTGGATCCACCTGATCTGGATATCAAACAGCAAATGACATGACAAAGAATGAACAGCTGCAGGACCAGAAATGTTAAATGTCTGAGTCACTAACTGAATCCACATTATGTAATTTCGTCTAATGTGTTTCCTGCAGCAGCTTTTAGTGATCTGCCTCAGTGTTTTGGATGACACTTAGTAAATTTGGAACTGAAATATCACTGATTGAATCATTAAGTTTTACTTAATAGAATGTTACCTATCTTACCTCTGAATAACTTCCTTGTAGCCGAACTTTCCTAATCCCTAATGTCCGAATACCACCCAATTTTTAATATTTCTCAGTAATTCTATTCATCATGAATGTGTGATGTGCTCACTGGGTCACCATTTTTCAATATTTGAAATAATTGCTAGATTTCTAAATCAGGCCAGCTGTGTGCTGTTGTATGTAGACAATGGTTGTAGTGTCTGGCCCAGCAGAGCCATGCCCACTAAACTGGGATATGTGGGTCGTCAGCTATTTTAATCCACAATGTTGCCAGTAGTACCAGAGGGAATAGTGTGTGTGTGTGTGTGTGTGTGTGTGTGTGTGTGTGTGTGTGTGTGTGTGTGTGTGTGGTGTGTGTGTGTGTGTGTGTGTGTGTGTGTGTGTGTGGTGTGTGTGTGTGTGTGTGTTGTGTGTGTGTGTGTGTGTGTGTGTGTGTGTGTGTGGGGTTTGTGTTGTGTGGTGTGTGGGTGTGTGTGGGTGTGTGTGGTGGGGGGCTTTCGCCCCGGTCCATGTGAACATAGACAAAGATTGTGTGTATCTGAGAAAAAGACAAGGAATTAGAACGTGTAGCCACAATAATGCAAGTTAATTTAATGTTGATTAAGTGTTAAGCAAGGTTGTCCTTTTCTAAAAGGACTGCTTAAACCTTCTCTTTTTCCTCCTTTTTTTAGATGTCAAACAACACCCTTGTGCATTACAGCCTTCATTCTGCTGCGTCTCTCTCTTATTTTAGTTGCATTGCAGCTAAACAAACAGTACATGCATTGTAATTAACATACTGTATATTTCTGCCATTTTATTTGCTAGATGATTGCACAAATATAAAGTAGTGATTAGATTAGGGGTCATAAATGCTACCTGTTAGCCAAGGCTAGTTTCTGGGATGCTGCATTGAGGCACTGGAGCAACTCACTTGTTTATATATTATAGGTGGAGAAGCATAAAAATAGAAATTATACCATTGGTTGTAAAGCAGAGACGGTTACTGTTTTGATAATCGATTAATTGTTTCAGTCATTCTTTAAGCAAAAATGGCAAACACTCTCTGAATTCAGCTTCTCAGATTTGACGATTAGCTGATTTTCTGTGTTTAAAGTAATAATGTGAATTAATTCCATTTTAGAGACATTATAAATCAATGAATAAAGAAAACAGTCGGCAGATTACTTGATCATAAAAATATTATAAATAATAGCCCTATTAATAATAGCCCCTTTGCAGACCTATTTTAAATCATTCAGTTTGCTGTCATGTGGAGTGTCGCCCCAGTCCACGTTACAACATGAGACCAGTGTGTCCACAGAGACACTGGCAGGGAGCACAAGGGAAAGACAAAAAGATGCCTTTTCAGATTGAAGGTGGACATGGCCTCAGTCTCAGCTGAATGAAAAGCCAACTTCATGTCGATGCCAATTCTAGACTGGGTGTGTGTGTGTGTGTGTGTGTGTGTGTGTGTGTGTGTGTGTGTGTGTGTGGGTGTGTGTGTGTGTGTGTGTGTGTGTGTGTGTGTGTGTGTGTGTGTGTGTGTGTGTGTGGTGTGTGTGTGTGTGTGTGTGCTCCGCTGGGGAAGAGGGGAGACATTTGAATTATTTAAGGATGAACTGCAGGACACAGCAAAGTGGGGGGGGGGGAGAGGGTGTTTCTCTTTTACCCTGAAGACAACTTTCTAATACAGAGAGGACTTCTTTTGGCCAGTCACACACACACACACACACACACAGAGGCATGTATGAGGCATGTGTTCACCGATTTGATTTCCAGCAAGGCCAATAAGATCAGTAGCTTCCTAAAAATACAACAAAACTCTGGAGAGAGAAAAGAGAGAATGACCCTAGAATAAAAAGAAAAGGTGTGATGACAGTAGAATACTCCCTGGAGTCACACATAAACACACACACACACCCCACACCACACACACACACAAACACACCACACATTCTTGGACATCTATCCATTAACTCCATTTCATATTGTTTGTCTTTTGTCATGCAGAGTAGCTGTTGTAGAGCAGAAGGTTTATGAGGATATATCCTCAGGTTATTTCTATATTTTCTATTTTCCCTCTCTCTTTCTCTCTCTCTCTCTCTTTCTCTCTCTCTCTCTTTCTCTCTCTCTCTCGTCTTTATTTAAATACAGTAAGTCCCATTAAACACCTATTACGCAAGGGAGACATGGCAAGGAATGTTAACAATAGAAACATAAAAAATAACTCAAAATCCAACAGTTTTACTGAAACAGGCCAAAAAGAGGAGTCATTTACCATTTAACACTTGTTTCAAATTACATGAGAGTTTCCAGCTTTCTTAAATAAGTTTCTTTATGAAGAATATTTCAAGTGGCCTGAGCAGAAAATGAAAACGTATACTAATAAATGTCTTGGTTGGGATGGTTCTGTTCTGGATGTCTGAGCTTCTTGACATCACAACAGTTGACACATCTTAAATTATTCAGTGTGATTAAGTTGGTTTGGAGCACAATGGTGCATTTAGTCTGTTAATTATGTTATTGTATTGTGTTTCCTCAAATAAGATTTGATAGATTAATTTTAACTCATGTGGATCCTAAACAACACGATGAACCACAAACAGACTCATTTTCTGAAAGTTTAAGATTGTATTGATAATTAGAATATACAGTACCAATGATAATCCTGATATGATTTGATGATTTGGCTCTTTTTGTTGAGTTCACATTCGTCTATTACAGACAATGACATTAATGAATTTAAACGAATGGAACATAAAGGAAAGGATCAGCTGGGGTTGGGTCTTAATGGAGTGTGTGTGGTGTGGTGTGTGTGTGTGTGTGTGTGTGTGTGTGTGTGTGTGTGTGTGTTGTGTGTGTGTGTGTGTGTGTGTGGTGTGTGTGTGTGTGTGTGTGTGTGTGTGTGTGTGTTGTGTGGATAAAGGAGGGGTGATGTGAGGGATTAGGTCATCATGTGGTGTGAGCATGCGTGACTCTGTGTGTGCATTTGTGTGAAACTAAGGCGGTTGGGACTGTGTGTATAAGTGATGACTTCACTCATCATGCATTTATTTATGATCATTGTTAAACCTCATGATGTGTGTCTGTCTGTCTGTCTGTCTGTCTGTCTGTCTGTCTGTCATCTTAAAGGAAAAAGACTGAAAAGAGAATTTCATTTTCTGATCTATTGCAGTGATTCTGGACAGTAAAGTCAGTGTCTGTAAACGCAAACAACTGTCTTTTCCATCAGAGCATCACGACTGGACCTCAGTATCTTAAAGGGACAGTCCAACATGTTTTTTACTCTCTGTGTGTGTCCTGTACAAAGATAAAGGACACCCCAGGACATGTTGAGCCTAGTTTATCGAAGCACATGGAAAAGGTAACCTACCATCAATAAATATACCTTCTAGTAACTGCAGTATGTAGTACCCCCATGTGGCCAACCGAAACAACATCTGTTTAAAGTTGAGGTTAATTGGGTAAAATTCCATTAACATACTGTTAATTGGCGTGACATTGTATCCATTGCAAAAGCAGTATGTGACACCAAACTAAGTGGTTGTTGTGATAAGATGGCCACAAATGGCATTTCATTCTTTTATATCTCGGTCTACATGTTGTTTGAGCAACTCTAACACAAAATGCACTCCTGAAAGAAAATTGCGTCAGATGTTTGTATAGTACGAGACAAAACATGTTGCAAGTTCAGGTTTTCTGAACAGCTTTATCAGTATGGTTTCAGCAAAGCTGTCTGAGTAACCTCATATTGTAAAACATTATTATCAAGAGCAATGCAACAGAAAAAAATTAAATTGGAACATAACATTTCTAATCTTTTATTTTTAACAACATACATTTGTTGTGCATTTTTATCAACATGCAACTGTGTGAGTTGATTGGAAAGTCTGTTTTTCCCCTGTTGTTGCAGAAGTCTCATGCATTTCTGCAGTCAGATTAATGCAGTCAGATTCACTGTGTTCCCTCGGAAGGAATCACTTTACATGGGCAGGCACGTATAATTACATTTTGAACATGTTTAGAGGCTAAAAACACATCTAAAACTTGCACTGTTCAAGCCTGTTGGGTGCTAACTCTAGTAGGAGGCTTACACGGTGTAGGCAGCACCGATTGGTTTCATTTTTCCCTCTACTGACAGCACTCCAAATTTACAAGCAACCGAGCTTTGTGTTGAAATCGACCGGGATTCTCCTTTAAGCATCTAGCAGCAGCATGTGTTTACCAGGTGATGTTGTGTAATGAAGCCTTGCACTGAGTCAGGACACAGATTTGTGCACAGTTCTGTTTTGTGGAGTTAGAATAAGTCACAGTTTTGCATACAATGGTAACATTTGCACATACTGAAGTAGTAATACGTGTGTTATGGCATCTAGGTTTTCTTGTTGTTCGTTGCCTCCAGAAATGTCTCCGGTGGTAAGACGTAGCACTGTGTTTGATTCCAATTTCCAGCTGCAAAAGAGCTGCAAACCCAGACCTTACTCTGCTCAAGTGTTGATTTAAAGCTGCTCTCTCTGCTTGTCTTTGGTCTATAAACAGCATCATCGGTCGGTCAGTGGTGTTGTTGACTCTCCGCCTCTGATACACATCAGCAGGTCCTCTGCCCACTCACCTTGTTAGCTCTGCTTTTTTTGTAAGTGGAAGAGAAGCTTTAGCAAGCAATAACAGAGAGAAACACTTTTGGAGCCCCCTGTGCATGCTGGGAAATACGGGTTTTATTGGTCTTTGGCTAGGGAGGAGGTTCTGCACACAAAGAACCCTCCCACAAGAGCATCGTTGATCTCTTTTGGGATCAATGATAGTGATAGATGCTTATGTGAGCACAATACAGGACCAAAGATGTTTCATTTTCTTTTCTTTTTTAAAATTACCTGCACTTAATTGGAGGAATGCCTTTGTGTTGCCTGAAGCGCTGCAGTGCATGCTGAGATACTGAGACACTCCTTAAATTCGAAAACAGTCTTTCGTCGCTCTGACTGCGGGCGGACCTTGTTGATGAACCACAGTTTGCAATTAAACAGTGGTTATACTTTTCCAATCTTGCTTGGAAACATAATTTCAATATTTCTTTGTGTGCTTCTCAGTAAGGGACAGTTTGGAAATCAGCTATAGGAAGCATGATAGAAAAATCAAGATGAGCGCTGGATAAATTGCATGTCATTGTTGCATCCCTGGGAATGCCATGTAGCCTACATTTGAAAACATTGACAGTGAACAACAAACTACAGTGTTAGAGTGCAACTCCCAAAAAGATGAGAGCACAGCTGTATGCACAAAACAATGGTTGTGCACATGAGTGTGCAGGGGAGATGGTGGACAGACAGGTGCAATAGGCATGCAAAAATCATAAATTGTGTATATGCCCGCCTGACATTGAAGTGAATTCTCCTGAACTGTCGCTAAGATGTTTACCTCCTTATATATATATATACCTTATATTGGTATTTTTTTTTTTTAATTTTACTGATGAATGACATTATTACAAAAGTTCCCTTAGACTTCTTCCTGTATGAGGAATAACCTCATCAGGGCTGTGTGCTGAGAAGAGTCATGATGAAACTGTTCTTTACAAAATCAGACATTTTTTTCTATAGTGTGAGATACAAGTTATGATGTTACCTGTTCTGACAGCGCGCCTGCACACACACATACACGCACCCACACTGTAACATACATAGTTGTTGATGTGACCTTGCACAGGAGAAAGGTGACGAGCCTCTACTTCTGCACTGTTATTGTTGGGGAGTGCGTCTGACTCTAACATCTTCTGAGTGTGTGTCTTTTTGTGTGTGTATGTGTGTTTCTCTCTGCCCTCTCTCGTCACTTCTTTGTCTCAGAGTTGTTCACTCTGTTGGCTACTTTTCTTTGGCCCTCTCATCGCCCTGAGCAATGAAGATTAGCTTGGTACATGACACACGGACACACACACGGACACACACACACACACACACACACACACACACTCCAGCATCTTATTGCAAGCTGTTAACCCCCGTTTACAAGTGCTACTTTTGAATCAGATAAGTGAAAGGGAGTGTTATCCCTGCCGGATTTAATGGTAATCTCCACGTCCTGATTAGATTACACACAAACACACACATTGTTGAGCACAACACTTCTAAAGGACTTAATTGATATCAAATTTTATTGAAATGAAGTCCCTTTTTCTCTTTTTACCCACCCATCTGTATTTTAGTTATTTACCTCTCTCTGTGTTTCTGGGTTATTCAGAGTTTTGGGTGTATGTTTTTCTTCTTCATGATCACACGCTGTCAGGATGGTCTACAAAGATTAACATAGATGGTGTCTTTTTATAGCAATTGTGCCTTCATGTTTTGGTAACTTGACAGTACAGAGTAAGCACCATCAATGCCTTTTATAAATTTGACATATTCAGCTTTTATTTTTAGAATTATTTTTAGCTCAATCTAAAATTCACCCACACCTTTTTTTATTTTTACTTTTAGAGTTTACAGTCTCTCTGAATTTGGACTTACAGTAAACCAAAATTGTACTCTCTACATTCACGCGGCCTTAAGGGTCTCCATGCAGCCCATAGATTATGGTTAGGGGACTTAACACGCATGTGGCCCCAAGAAGGCTCCTACAAAAGAAGATTTTTACCACAACACACAGCTTTGGTCAATCAGATAGGTGCAAGCCTACAATCCTGGTAGATAGATGAAAAGTGAACGTTCTACATTTGACCTTAACAATTGTCAAGATGGAGGACAGAATAATTCATATAAATATAAATTAGTTTTTGCGTCTTCAAACTCATGAATTTAAATATCAAACTACAGTTTTACGATTGTGTTAGCTGTAGAACCTGTACTCAACATCAACCCTTTTGAGTTTAGTCTTTTTAGTGTGGTCCAATTTTCGGTTTAATCACAACCTTATACTCGGATGGCTTTTATTCTTATTCTTTAATATACCAGTACTTTAATTTGATAGGTTCTTCCTGTTCATTTATGCAATGTACAAAGCTGCCTCATGCCACAAAAAGTGGAAAGTTTAATTTCTACTACTTAAAAACTAGTGCTGTCAATTAAAGTTGTTATTAACGGTGTTAACGCAAACTCATTTTAACAGCGTCAATTTTTTAACGCGAGATTAACGTTCTTTTTGGCCTAGCAAACTTTGTCATTTTTCACATGCTGTCGCAACAGCTAGTGACGTTAGAAAAACTACAACATCACACCGGATCTAGCTGGACCGGAAACAAAAGAACAGGCACGCCGTGCCCACTAGTCCGTAATCTCCGCCAAAATGACCGGCACCTTGCGGTGCTCAGTCCCCGGCTGAGAGTCTCCTACAGCGTTATCGGATAACTGAACGACCAGCTACCACTGACCTGAAGGAGCACCATGCGGGGCACCAGAGGCGGTGTTGAGGAACTTTTTTGCGACTCAGCACATCTACTAAATGCCGCTGATATGGCCGAGCTGTGACAGAGGTCTGTAGAGGTTTAAACAACTAGCAATCGCCGCTCTGTAACACGGAGCTCCTCTTCGACCTTTGTTTTAGCGCTAGTTACTACGAAGGAGCTTGCTACAGTTATGCTACATTCAAGGGACCATGGGATGTTAATGCACGTTATTCAGCAACAGTTGAAAATAGGGGCACGGTTGCACAATAATGTTAAAATGATTTGAATTTTTTTGTTAGGAACAAGTGAATTACCTGAATGTGTGAAAACAGCTTTATCTCACACATCCGTTTTGTTGTTGTTGAATATAGCCATAACGTTTAGAATAGGTAAATATTTGCGATTAATTGCAGGTTAACTATGACATTAATGCAATTAATTACGATTAAATATTTTATTTGTTTGACAGCACTATTAAAAACTATAATTTCTGAAATCATTCAAATGCCAACATCCAAAATGTTAATTGTTTGGTGGTTAAAGGTCTGTGGTTAAAGGTAAACTGATGTGTTATTATTATTCTAATGTATTTAACTGCTGTGTGTCTTCAATTTAATCTACTCCATCTGTTCTCGATAAAATATATGACCACGAGTCAAATGTTTTGTGCTCTGACCTCAACACATGGACCTCTTGACTCCAGTGAGCAGTAGGGAGTCTGTTGTTAGCACACCAACTGCTGACACACGAACACACACACGCACACACACAGACACACACACAAAATACCCAGGCCAGCGATCATTAAATGAATGTATTCTTCAGACTGCAGGCTGTCAGCAATATACAAGGAATACATCAGGGGGTAAAAGTCAGCATGTGTGCTGTAGTATGCAGCCTGTCTCACACACACACACACACACACACACACACACCAAACACAGCACCATGGTGCTGACATCATATATAAACACCATCATCATGCACAACATCATTTAACAGCTTGTGGTATCTCTTTTTATTCAGACTGATGTGTGGGTGATAAAATCCAGCTTGTTGTTCAGAAAAGCAGCGATTTAAACTAAATGATTGTCACCAACAATAACCTCATTTAACTGAATGAGAACTGTGCAATGAAAAACACCAAATTATAACTGCTCTGTGAGCTATTGAGCTCTCTGCAGGGGTTAAAACAGGAAGTTGGTGGTGCAACTATTAAACAAGGATTTAGAACATGCCGCTTCTCGGCCTTCTGGCTAAGATCAAGTGTGGAACATGTTGTTTTTTCTACTTATTGAGGGGTGTCCATATATATGTCACTAGCTACAGGTTAGAAATCCTCTTTGTAAATGTGCTCTGTTGCATTGGATAAGCAACATTCTCTAACTCTGAAAGGTGCTGTGCATATTCATGGTCCTCAGAGGATAATCCCTAGTGATTTGACAACCTCCTCTCTAGTACCATCACTATGTTGAAACATTCCCCTTTACTTTGGTCCATTATACTAACGGCTGGATTTCCTTGAATGTTGGATAGCAAAGTCCTGCTTAACTTTACTGAAACTTTAGTTGAGTCAGGCTTATAACAGAGACAGGCCTTTTTATAAGTACACTTTATTATATTTTAGGAAGAAACCCTTTTATATTCTGATCTCTTCCCCTTTAATTTGTTTATTCTAAATTTGAGCTTGTACTGTAAATCTAACCCCACATTCACACCACCGCATTTTTCAGCTGACCTTTTCTAGCATCTGGCCATAATTTCTTTTAGTGCTGGCTATTATTTAAGCCAGTATTGGAATACCAGATATTATGTGAGACTTCCCAGGAGTTCTATTAGTTGTAGTAGCTATTCCGAAGCTTTTGTTCTGCCCCTTAATACAGTAAAAAATGACCTAAACTGAGAATTTTTTAATCATTTACAGCTCCGTAGTTTTTTAAAGCCGTTCTTCCTTTTTGGGGATAGAGCATAAGTGGAGCACCAGTTACATGAATAGCTTATGTACCTGAACCTGGCATTCACAAAATCAGCAACTCTGGGAGCAGCAGGGTGGGTCGCTTATAGAATTAGGGTTACACTGTAAAGCTTTAGATAATGTAGCACTGGGTCCGCCCTCTGAAAACATCTGCTGGCCTTGGGTGGCATGCTTCCACTTTTTTTTTCCCGTGACACCAACACAACATAAGACATGTCTGTAAACTTGGTCACGCAATGCAGACCGCCCTGCTGGACCCTCCACAGGGGGCAGAATGCTAAAGGCTGTGCTCAAAAGAGGTTGACTGACCTTAAAAAAGCTTCTACTTACACACCCACACACATACACACACACACACACACACACACACACACACACGCACACACACACACAGAGTTATAGATGGGTTGTCATGTTGTCACACGCTGTAGAAAATGCAACCGTAAATCAGCATTTTCTGGATTGAAAAGAATCAAAGCAGTGCTACCTGCTGACAGCAGCTGGTACTAAAGTAAAGTGCACCTCATTCCACAAAGCACAACTATAAAAGTAATCAAATATGAATTTGCATTCTTATCATGATTGGACCAGCTGCCATGCACACACAGCGGTATGTCTTTCATGCACATAAATACAGCCAGAAACCCCCTGTGGATTTGGATGGAAGATATAAAGAGTGAGTGTGAAGAGTGTGAGTTTGTGTGCATGTACATTCACATGCATGCTATCTCCTCTCGGGCTAGCTGGCAGAATTGTAGTCTCCTATCTCAGCATTAACTTAATGTTCTACTTCAGTGGGTTCATTGGGTTTAGTGCAGTGTTGTTTAGTACTGCTGGTGGATATGTAAATGATCTCTGTAGAACATTTTCTTAATGTTTTGAAATTTGTTTATTTGATATACACACAGTATGTACTGCAATAATGATAATTTCCTTTGGAAATATTATAACTATATACACAAATATGCATTAAAGCAGCAGTTTTATTCTCTGAGCTTTTAGATTTCATGAGGGACATTTGTGAGTCATTCAGTAATGCAACTTTTATGAAGTTAAAATGCTTACCTTGATACATTATACATCCAACTCTATGTTGATCACTTTCATTGACATTAGATGTCCTTTACATTGAATAGAAGGTTTTTGTCTGCAGTGTTAGTCACATGAAAATACAGTAAAATGTATTTGAAGCAGTTCATCCAAAATTCCCTCTGTTTTGATAAAATCCAAGATTGTCGTCCGAGATATAGAACACAGTGGATTTGAACAAATCTTGTAGTGTGTATACTAAGAACAACGGTGTCTTTTTTTGTTTTTAATAATGTAAATCTGTTAATGTTAGTTCTAAGTGCAGGTCCTTTCAATGATTTGAATAGTGACCAGAATTCACCATTATTATTTGCTAAGATTACATAGATTAAAGTGAAAAATCTCCTTCAGGCTGTTTTTATTAAAGATACCCAGTCCCTTAGGGGGCAACTTTTATCTATCCATTCGGTCTGTCCAGCAGATAATTGGACATATTGATTTCTATGACATTTAAAACCAGCAGATGAGTATGAATGAAGCTTTAGGTTTTTATAATTATAATATCAAACTAATAAACTGTCAAAGTAGCCCGGCCACTACAAGTAAAATATGACTGGTTTCCGTTTTGCACCTCAACAATATTCGGCTTCAAGACATTTCCCCAAGCAATATTGTTGAACCTGTTTAGCAAATGGTGGAGCAGCACGAAGAGATCCATACCAGAGCAGAGCCAGAGGGCAGATTTCAGACTCGGTCCCAGAGTGTCTCGGCCCTGACAGACAGGGGAGGGGACAAATGAGACAGTGTCAATATTGAAGCAAGCTAATGGGCTAATGAATGTGGAGAGTTCTGCCTAATGTTCCCAACAGAGCTCCTAGCAAAACCATTAAAGCTCTTTTATATGACTAGACAGGCACAATGCAGTAACTCGATTTATGGGGTGCTTTCATGGTCAATTAGGAAGGGAGAGAGAGGCCTGATAGGTGTGTGTGTGTGTGTGTGTGTGTGTGTGTGTGGGGGGTTGTTATAAGCTTTAGACAGAGTTACGGCTGTTTTTGTCAATATTGTCCTGAGGTTCTTTTGATCGTGTCCTCCTGATCAGCAAGTACAGACTGAACAATGCACAATAAAAATGCTGTCAATCAAACATCATATTGGTCAAATACGAGGAGGACATACACGGCTGATTGGACATGACACGTAAAAGAGTAATATCGGTTCAAATAGTCACCTGGGTATCCTCCAGACCTCAGTATGTCAGACTGAATAATAAAGTTTGACGTTATTTTTATGAAAGCAGAAGCTCCCTATGGAACCATCTCATCACCTTCTTGATTAACTTTTACACAGCTGACTGCAGCTGTGGCCGAATGTCCTTTCATCTTAAAAAATGTCCAGATTACTTTGCCCTTGAGGGTCTTATATGAAATGGCAATAGATCAGACTTGCAGAAATAAAGTTGGCCACTTCAATCGCGACGCATGCAAAAGATTTCGTTATTGATCGAAAAGGAAATATCTGAGTGTTCTTGTTGACACGAAAAACTAGTCAAAAAACTGTGTGAAAAGGTTGCCGTGGTTACTATTTGATGGTTGTTTAGTCTTGTTTCATCTGACCCTGGTTGATTTTCCCCCTTGATTCGTTTGGGCAGGGCTGAACACAATGAAATTTAAGAGTGGACCAAAACAGCTGGTCCAAGACCCTTTAGAGGACGTGGTCTTGGTTTGTTTCACAAATTAATTCTGGAGTGATTCGCTTGGGGTGGAAACATGATCTGACCTCACTCTGACCCAACTGCAAGTTATTCTTTGCAAGTTTGACCTGAAACGGCTCCCATAGCCAGGTTAATGATGCATAGATGAGTGAAATCCAGCAGCTAGCCAGAGAATGAATCACAGTCTGACCGGGACCAGCAATAAAGCATGTTGGGCAGATAGGATCTTGTTCATGACCATCTTCCTGTGTTTATGTTGTCCCTCCCACCCCAGACTCGTCCACTGATTCAGACCAGAACAAACAAACAACATTTAAAAAAAAAGCCCTTAAGCTTTGCAGCCAGAGCCATGAGTTTAGTCCCTGACCATACAAACTCCTTCTCACACTCAAATGGGTGGTGCTGGAAGCTTGTGTGACTAATGGTCACTTGGTTGCTAACCGGACATTAATACAGTTTATTGAAAGGAATGTATCCACTGCTGTCTGAGGCCTGACTCCAGACCATGCCACATCTCTTTTGTTAAGCAGTTCATGGCAGGGTTATATTACATTGGAAGTTGAGATGCAGCTAACATAACATCTTTTATAATTTCTGACTCAAAAGGTCATTGCACTTGAACTCAATGCAAAAGCTCAAATTGACTTTGTCTCCGTCAGCAGATCCACCAATCCCAATGAAAAGAATGACTTTCCAACACAAATTGTGCTTTTTTACATTAACGTTGGTGTCATGGAGGCTTTGTGTTGTGGCCTCTCAGGGTAGCAGCATTTTAAACAGATTGGTTCTATAATTGGCATGACTCCTGATATAATATAAATTGTTTTGGAGAAAGAAGAACGAGAAGGAGGGTTCAGACTTCAGCGTAAATAGGCACTTGGTCTGGGAAAAGAAAGCGTGTTTATTGACTGAATAGATGACCAGATGCTCCACGAAATGCTTCGGCAAGTCCACTCTACCATTAAGTCAGTTGGGACACCTATGAATGGATTCTAATGTTAGATGTGTTTTTACTAGGGCTGTCTATCGATTAAAACAATTAACTAATTAATTGAAAAAATTGCTGTGATTAATCGCAATTAATCACTTTTTTAATTAAGACTGAATCTTGAAATATTGGATATTTCCATGCTAAATCACTTAACTTTGCAAATATGAAGAAAAAAATAAGGAAAGATTCTGCTAAGTTCAGAATGTTATCTTTCATATAACAACAACATGGAACAACAACAGCAAAACGTTTTGGCTTAGTCCTGCTTTACTTCAGCCAGTTACTGAGACAGACCAGTCTGTTAACATTATCAGGAAACAAAGCAGCTCTCTTCTTTTGGATGATGTGGCCTGAGAGTGAGAACAACCTCTCAAAAGGCACTGTGGTGGCAAGGGTTGACAGGTACTTGCGTGCAATGCGTGCCAGCCTGACATGTGCTCCTTCTCTCTTTGACCACTACTGTAGTGGACACTGCTCAATGTCCATTTTGGGCGCTGCTTTGTAGCGGTCCACACATTGTTCTGTGGACTCTTCCTCTTCATCTGTATTCGTATCTGAAGAACCCAGCAAGAAGACGGACATCCTTCTCCTATTTGGCGACTGTTTCTCTTTGTCTCTGAAGGTCGTTGTTGCGTAGGCCTCTCTCCCACCTCCAGGTTGCTTACTGAAACCCACACCTCCCTCCTTTCAGCTTTGGGGAGACACTTCAGGTCCTTAAACCTGGGGTCAAGTGCAGTAGCGATCTTTAGCCATGTGAGGTTGGCGATGTCCTTGCGTGTTGCTAGGTCTGTGGTAAAGAATGTCTTAAACCTCACTAAATAGACTGGATCATTGTCTGAGGGCTCCATAACTCTCAATAAGTGACACAAGTCTGGCAACACCCCGGAACAGGAGACATACTGCTCCCCCCAGCAGTTCAGTCACATATCTGCAATTGAAAGCACAAGATGTTTTAAACATGTCAGTAAATTGTTATTTATTACACAGAGAAAAACACTCACTACCTCCCTGTCCATATGCTACACATGCAGGCACACACAGAAGAAACAGGGAGAGAAAGAGAGCGAGGACACACACAGAAGACACAGCTGGAGAGATACACCACACAGCAAACACACACACAACACAGATGACACAAAAGGCGAGAAAAACGGCACACACACAAGGCACAGAGAGAGAGAAAACACACACACACATGACACAGAGGGAAAGAGAAAAAAAAACAGTACACACGGAAAACAGGGAGAGAGACTATAAAAGAAAAGATAGACGTACCTGCAAGGTTCAAGTAGTTCCTCCAGCGTTCACAGCTCCTGCGCAGTCATTATGGTAATCTTGCCATTTTGCTGAGCCAGGGTAGGGGTCAGTGGAGATTTGTTTTGCTGGATTCACTTGACCATCTCTATGGTAGAATTCCATCTCGTTGGAATGTCCTGAACGGGTGATTCTTCCATATGTCCAAGTGCTACTTTCGTTTGATGGGCTATGCTTAACCCTTGTATTGTCTTCCCTTACGGGACCCTCTCGTATCCCTTGGGTCAATTTGACCCGAGACTTATTTGGGGTTTAAAAAACAATGCTGAAATAAAATTTTACTTCGTAATCTATTTCCAAATATTGTCTTTATCTCAATTTCAAACAGCTGAGATAACACATGTTTAGGGAATGCAATCAGTCTCTACTAGAATACATAAAAAAATGAAAGTGTGAATCGTTTTTTGTCATGAAGTTATAATTCATGTTAAAAATCCACTATGGAAAAAACTTGGAAAAGTGTCATATCCAGAATAATGTTCTGAATTGAGTCAGGAATACATGTTTATCACAGAAAATAAGTTAAGAATGTTGATTTTCATGTATAAAAAATGTAACTTGTACCATTTTTCTTCTTTTAAAAATTTGAAATGGGTCAATTTGACCCGAATACCACACAAGGGTTAAAGGTTCCATGGCATGAAAATGTCACTTTATGAGTTTTTCTTTCTTCACATTAACATGAGTTCCCCCAGCCTGCCTATGGTCCTCCAGTGCTAGAAATGGTGCTAGGTGTAAACCGAGCCCTGGGTATCCTGCTCTGCCTGTGAGAAAATGAATGCTCAGATAGATCAATCTGGAATCTTGCCCCTTATGAGGTCATACGGGGCAACGTTACCTCCCATTTTTCTGCTTTGCTGCTCTGTTTCACACACAGAAACCCTCTACCTCTCCCTTACATTACTGAAGTTTCCCCTCAGAGACATGCTGCGGCAGGCAGAGTCTGCGTAGGATATATTTTTAGTTTACAGAAAAACAAAACAAATCAGGTAGTGGGACAGTTTCCCTCGTCTATTTCTGTGAAATGTTTCAGTGGTTAGAGCATCAGTTCAATGTGCAGCCTGAATGACTCAGAAAACCCTGGGGTGTAAATCATATTATAGCTCTGTCATGTCACGCCAGGCACGTAGCATACAAACAAAATTTTTACTATATAGCTCCAATATTTGTTAGTGTTAGAAGCAGCATTGTTTTGGTTTTGTTGGTCTAAAAGCTGCACAGAAATGCTTGGTGTGTTGATTAGATTTATTGGGATCTCCGTTAGCTGGGACCATAGGCACAGCTATTATTCCTGGAGTCCACCCAAAGCTTGTGCAGCTATACAATGTCGTGCATCATCATTACATTAAAAACAACCACTAAAAACAATATTCAATACATCACTGGAAGAAAAACATCCAAAATAATAACAAGACATAACATTCAACACAACAAAGGACAACAAAGGACCTACTTTAAATTATTCAGAATGTAGATATGAGAGTATGATATTGATCACTGATAATATGACCAAGCAAATGTACACATAACACCCTCAATGATACTAACCGCATTAATTAAGTATTAGCAAATACTTTGAATTGGGATTTTCTATGTTCTTGAAAGACAGGCAAAAAAAGATAGGCATTGCATTACAATGAATCATTGCTCCATTTATTACAGTGTTTTCCCTTTGTTTGTTCTTACCTTACATAATGTGAATCTGCCCTCCATAGCATGCCTAGTGCTATAGTCATGTTTATCAGAACTAAGACCCAGATGCTGATACAACACCCTCGGCTGTTTAGTCACTAAAATATTTCTAGTAAAGTTAAATAATGAGGTAGTTAATCTATTCCTTAATCTATTCCTATTCTATACCAGGATAGGCACCCATGCATTGCACCAACGTTTGATCTGAGTGGGCAGCTTAGCAAACAGCGTGCAACCTAATTCTGAGCAATTAGCAATTTCTTTATAGTTGATATGGCAGCACCTGACCAAACTCCTGAACAGTAGTCGTAATGAAAAATGTGAACATCTCCCTGTAACTGAGAGACCTCTACCCATTTTTTCACCACCCCATCAATGTGTTGTGCTGGATAGCAACTTTTCCACATAACTTACATCAACTTAATAAATTCAAAAGTATGTTGTTTTCCTATCATAATTTGATCTCTAATCAAAGTATATGATTGCATATTGCGTTATTTGTTTGGTACATTTTCTCCTTAAGTTCTCAGTAACGATCGCAGCACTGGCAATAAGTTTTACATATCCTGGAGTCATTTGATTTTATGTTGATAGGAAAAATGTTGTTAAATGCATCTTTAATGTACCAAACCTCGAGGCAGGGGCACAATTGTTAATTCAAAAGCCAGCAAATAAGTCTCTTTTTAAAACATATTTCTATTTGACATCATGAATAACGAATTTAAAATTGAATTGAATTATTACATGTTTGTTTTACTGTTACATAAATTATCAAAAAAAAGTATTTACAATATCAAACTGCAAGATGTTGTGGCTGAAATTATGAACAGACCTTCTCCAAGAGGCACATACTAACAAGCATATTTCTGCCAGCTGTGTGTTAATGATATGTGCGCCACCTGAAGGAAACATTTCATTTGTTTACAAGACAACATTTTGAGTCATGTGTTTTAAATGTTTTTGTTAAAAGGCTAAGATGTGAATTAGGGATGACTGCAGATACACAAATATTCTTTTCATTTTTGTTTACATTGCGAGATAGGGCAAGTTTCCTGGCTCACCTGATCGGTTTCCTTTGCTCTTCTATGTTGTAGAAGTACTGGAAACTGCTATCAACTTGTTGGTTAAATGCTCTGAGCAATATAATACAACACATCTTCTTTGTAGCGTCCCTGTTTCCACAGTACGACTTTTCGGAAGAATGTCTCCCAACTTGGGAAATGGAACCATCCAAGGAGCATGTGAATGCAGTTGGCCTTGGCGGAGGTCTGTGCTCTCCGAGTCCGGTTTACTCTCTTGATATGTGGTGCAGGTTGGCATTTGTAGAACTGGTGTGACGGAACAGATTCCCCTTGGGGAGAATCCGTAGCCTGCAAAATGTGAATCAGTGAGTTTGTGAATTACAGGCCAGTTCCACGAGATGTGTTTCATTCAAGCTGAACATCATCATGTAGCTTGTTAATGTCATTCCTTGTCCTCTATCAGGAATTTCATGAAGCTTTTAACAAAGGAGAAGTGTCTCTTTACCGCTTACATTTACCCTTACTTAAGTTTCAAAAGCAACGGTTTTACTAAAGTCAAGTGTTTAACAATCACTTTTAGTCTGTGACTCTCAAACTGTGATGTGAATGAAAGTGAACCAAAGCACTGGATGCTTCAAGTAGCTCAGATACACATTGACTGATACAAACTGTATTTACATTTGAAAAAAATATGACGAGATTTATTCAAACGCTTTATTGTCTCACTGAATAAGGCCAAGCTTTAATGATCCCTTTGGGGAAACAGATCTACTGCTGCGGAATACTGAAAGGAGATACAGCAAAAGCAGTAGACCATAAATAAGAATGTAGTTAATGATGGAATTTATTATATCACATTAAACTATTTAGACACAAAAACACTAACACACAAATTGATATCTTCCATTACAACAACAGTGTTCACACAATAACAGTAGGAATGTGAAAAAAACAAAAGAAAAGGAAATGTGTCTAAATGAAAATTATACTGTTTTCCGAAGCAAAGGTTAGATTGTAATAAAGAAGAGGTCATTTCTACAAGAAAAATAAACAGGAACATTAGTTTTATAGTATGAGGACCAGGTAATGTTTGAAATAATATTTCTGCAGGCTACTGAAAACGATACTAATACACGTATGCACTGTCTGAATGTAATGTGTAGACAGCGAGCCCATCAGTTTTTCAAGTCTGGACAAATGCCTCATGGTGGAGGATAGGCCGTCAGACATGACAAATGACAGAGAGAGAGAGAGAGAGAGACTTCATTAACAGAAAGCACAACAGACAGAGGAACAGATGATTCTGCCACAGATTTCAATCCCTCCAACTCAGCCAATTAATGAAATAGCTAGGACACACACACACCACACACACACACACACACACACACACACACACACACACACACAGAGGGACAAAGAGGGAGAGAATGGCCATAAGCCTGGTTAAGCAGTATTAAATTATTCCTCAAATTAAAAGGCCGTACCTGCCTTGTCTTTTAAGAGCCTCTCTGTGTGTGTGTGTGTGTGTGTGTGTGTGTGTGTGGTGTGTGCTGTGTGTGTGTTGCGTGCAAGTGAGTGATTAAGCTGTTAATTAATTTTATGTCCTTGTATTTAATAACCGTTGACAGTGAAGTGTGTGTGTGTGTGGTGTGTGTGTGTGTGTGTGTGGTGTGTGTGTGGTGAATGAGTGATTGTGTTTGGATAATGTCTCTGTTGTAAGAGCTTTGTCTGAAGAGGGAAGAAAAAGGAAGAGTAATTGAGTAAAAATCCACAGACTGGTTTCCTGAGCTTGTCTCACAGAAAAGATGTATTCACGTTTCTACAAATGTATCATAATGTGTGTTACATGTGTGAGGAGTGTCTATGATGTAATGGATAGCAGATGAGCACAGATCATTGCGCTGAACATTGGATTGATTATTTTATATATGATTTCTTTTATTTTTACTAATTTAAAATTGTGATAAATATTAATGTTGAAGTTACAATCTTGAACATCTTCATTCTCCTTAGCAGCACCTATGGTGATACGTGGTAATTGCAGATTTGTTTTTGGATTCACAATTTTTTTTGTTGTATGCCATAATCACCTTTTACTCCCAATGCTAGCTGAGAGCGGTAAAAACAATAGGCGTCTGAGCTGAAGAGCCTGCTGTAACATTAGCTCCGCCTACCCTTTTTGGCACACCAAACCACTGCTTGGTGATGGAAACGAATCACTAAATGTGTGCCGCTTGTGTTTATTCCCAGGAACAGACACCCAGTTCGTAACGCTACAAACGCTAAGGGATTTCATCAGTGGGCCAGACGCTCAATCACCATTGTGTTTTTTCATTCAGCAAAAGATGCATCAATTTAGAGGCAACAGTCCACATCAGTTGTGTCCTGGCTTGTGTATTCATTTGCTTTGCATTTGATTGTGATTTGGCATTCTGTGTGCAGCCAGAGTTTTCAAATGATGAGAAAGTAATAGAAACAGTGGTGAATGAGAAGGAGAAAGAGGAGCAGGTGACCTTTGCTTTGTGAATGAGGAAGTGAAATGTGTGCATTGAAGAGAAAAGAGGAGGTGTTTCTAGAGGTGAGAAGGAGGAGGAGGGGCTGTGCTGAAAGGCATGAAAGGATAGAGAGAAGATGGAGAGAGCAGTTACACAGCAGGAGAGTCTGAGTGCTCTCCTCTATCAGAGACTGTTGATTAAAATTTCATTGGCTGAGGCCGGAGGTCAGAGGTGATGCTGTGTGTGTGTGTGTGTGTGTGCGTGCGTGGGTGCGTGGACGTGAGCAATAAAAGCTCTGAGCCGGCTCTCTTCATGCACTCACTCACTCCTGTACTCTCACTCTTCTTGGCTAATTATCTTTCCTTGTCTCTTGAGTTCACTGCTTTCTAATTGGCTACTTGCTTTATGTCAATACTCACTATAGTTACTAGTTTAATTAACATGTGCATAAAGGCTACCCTATGTATCAGGCTTTAATTCTGAACTTTGGTTGGGCGTGTCTGTAGAAATGAATGTTTTCAGGTTCAATCGCGTGGAATGGACTGTTGTAAGACAAATAATTATCATTGATATCAAAATATTTGATAGCAAAAACATTTCCTAAATTTTTATTGTCCTCTGAATTTCAGTATTTACTTTTTTACGTAGTTTAATGTAAATAAGTTCAATTAAGGCTTGGTGTTATTTTAAAATGACCATACAAGTGTCAACACACATTTTAATAACCTTGCCAATACCGAAATGTAAAGAAAGAATATAAAGAAGTGAAGAAATGTAAAATTGTTATTGATTTCACAAAATATGCCAAAGTTCTCAAATGGCCTGTGCTGTTTAAACACAAGCAGCTGTACAAGAACTTTGTATAAATAAAACAATGTCCACATTTGCTAAATAATGGTTTCAATCAGGAAATATTGGATCTAATAAAAAGTAAAGGGAGGGGGGAGGAGTAGGCTTGAGCTGAACAGTTACACATCTGGCTCACTGCTGGCACAGGACCTTAACAGGTGTTGTGTCAGATTTGACAATCATAACTTCAGCAATACACATTCTGAACTCAGAAATAGTCTTCTGGCATCTCCCCCATGTATTGCTTCCTTTTAAAGGAGAATTACGGTCAATTTCAACACATAGCTCTGTTGTTTGGAAATTTGGAGTGCTGTCAGTAGCAACAAAAATGAAAACAATTGATGCTGCCTTCGTCGTGTTATCCTCCTGCTAACGTTAGCACCCACCAGGCATAAACAGGGCAAGTTTTAAATGTGTTTTTAGCCTCTAAACATGTTGATGTTGATACATTTTGATAAAAATGTCATTACAAGTGCCTATCCATGTGCAAGTATTCCTTCCGAGAGAACACAGCGAATCTGACTGCAGTAGATGTGACCGAAAGGCACAAACTTTGTGTTAATCCATACCTCTGTTTCTTTCCTGTTTTCCGGTGAAGGCCACACTAGTCGATAGTCGAACTCATACAATCCAATATTCCAAACTGTATTTTTTCTACAAAAAACGATTTGCCGTTGTTCTGTCCTTGATGATATATTCACCCTGAGAGTGCCGTCTCTATGGAAACAGTCTGTTGTGGTGCCTGTTGCCAAGGTTAACCACCCCCCAAACCCTAAATGATTTCTTCTTATAAAAGTGGATCTTCTTGCTAAGAAGGAACACCTTTTAGATCTATTTCAGTTTGCCTACAGGGCCAAGAGGGGAGTACAAGATACCACTATCCCCTTACTCAACCTGCTTATATAAGCATCTAGAGGGGAGTGGGAATCATGCCAGGCTACTTTTTGTTGATTTCTCATCTGCTTTCAATACCATACAACCTCATTTGCTAGAGGAGAAATTAGTCATTTTAACCTTGAACTGAGCTTGGTAGGCTGGATACTAGATTTTCTTACTCAGAGATGTCAGAGGGTTAGCTTTCCGGTGAGTTCATTTCATCCACTGGATCCCCACAGGGATGTGTCCTGTCCCCTCTGCTGTACATCCTATACACCAACTGTTGTAGCCATCATGACAAAAGGGACACTATTAAGTTTGCAGACAGCTTGGTTATTGTTAGCCTTCTCTGTTCACATGGAAATGCCCATGGTCTAGTGATTGTTGTGTTGTTTGGTGTGAGAATGCTTTCCTTCCTCAACATAAAAAAAAAAAACTAAGGATATGTCCATTGATCTCAGAAGTCATCCCAATGTCCCCTGTAGTAGTGTCATCAAGGGCCGGGTCACACATGGTGCCATATAAAAATTATCTGGGCACCTTAGTTGACAACCAGCTTAATTCCAACTGAACACTGCTTCTGTGTGCAAAAAAGGCCACCAAAGACTCTTTGCACTCAGAAAACTTGCTAAATTCCAGGTAGATAAAACATTAATGACTTTGTTCTACAGAGCTTTTATTGAGTTTGTTCAAGGCTAAAAATGTGCTTTTAAAAATTGGGAATGTGGCCGGCAAGATAGTGGGTGTGAAGTTCAATAGCCTTACGGACATTTTAACAAACAGATTTTTAAAAAAGCCATGTTTATTTGCAAGGACACTACTCACCCTATGTACAGAGAATACATACAGATGTTTTTACCATCTGCCTTACGTTTTAGCACCCCCTTGGCTCTTAAATCGAGATAGAAAAACACTATTATTCCTCGTTCTTTTCAGACACGCAACACAGCAAGGAGGAGGTGATAGCCCTTGCATATATTACTGACCCCTGTATTTATTTATTTATCTTTATTATCATTATCTATTGTTTGAGTTTTTGTAGTTCTTCTTTTAACTTTCATTATGACTCAAACACAACTCTGCAACTGTTGATTCTTAAACCCAGGCTGAAGCTAATGTCTTTATTGCTGCATTTATTGTATAAATTGTTGTGTGGTTTGTGTTGTATATTCTCATGTGGTGTCTTTGTGCTGCAAACAAATTGCCCTTCTGGGACAAAGAATAAACTGAACTGAACTTAACTGAATAATATTACAAATCCAAATGGACATCCTTCTTCTTTTTCTTGACTGTTGCTCAGACTAAGGCTGAATCTTATTTCTCCATCTTACCCTTCCCCCATCCCTTGGCCCTTGATACCGAGTGGTATAGGCCAGGGGTGAAAGCATACCCCTATGAAATTGGACACCACTTTGTTACGTCACCATACAGTATTGATCACAAACTTCCAAGATGCCGTCTGCAAGTGTGTCTGTCGATTGTGTGGGTTTTGACAACAGTGTCATATGCATTTATATATTTTATAGTTATTTTATGTTCACTTTGGTGATGCAGATGTTTGCAGTACATATTTGTATACACACAGCATGATGTGTTGTGTATCTGTTTCAGTTATCACCGTTTTGAATGACATTGATGTTCAGAAACATTTTCTTTGTTATTAAAAATCTGTCTTCATTGCCCAATAAATTAAATATAACAGGCAAAAACATTACGTATATCATATGTATACAATATATTATGTTACAGAACCATTAATGAACCATTTACAACTCTTGGAACCATAACTTACATGTTATAAACATATTAAAAAGGCACTCAAATGTAGAAAACTGAAAAAAAACACAAGACCACAAGCAAACTACAGCTATTCTGATATTTAAGACCAGTCTGATGTCTGATGCCTGTTGGCCTTTCCTCACATTTCTTTCATCGGTGTCCCATATCATAACCAACAGCAATGTACAAGTGCATGAACAGGAATTAATTACAAAGTGATTACATTAATACAGTACCAATAAAATAATGAATAGCTACAACATGAACACATGATTTAAGAAACTTCTGCTCGTTTTCAGTCCGAAAGTCGTTTAGCTGACGTGTGTCCTCCTGTGTCCCTGTGTGATACAAGACGGTATACATAAAGCATGTATCGATGTCTCTAAAGCAAGTAGTGTTGTACACTGATATGCAATGAAATTCTCTGTTAATGGTTAACACCGTAGACATGCATGGAGTCCATTAAAGGCAGAGAAATGCGGGACTGTTGTGCAAATCAGCAATGTTACGTTAATGTTAGCAGTTAGCATTACCATAGCAAGATATCACACAAAACAAGACTGTCGTAATGTTAAAATTAATAATTTAAGCCTAAAAAACGTACATTTGTGGATCTCTCTGGTTGATCTGGCTGCCATTATTGCCTGTTGCGCAATGTATATAGATACCGCTCAGTTTCAAGTAAGCTCACATTCTCCCTTGGTTTTAAGTGGTGTGTTATCCTTAGTCTTACCCCTAGCCCTCGATCAAAATGAGTATTGGGACAGCCCTTACTCTCGTGTGGACGTGCAAAACTAAGGGGAAGGGGTAAGACAGAAAAATTAGATCAGCCTAAGAAAGCCATTCGTAGACTTTTCTTCGGGCTCTAGCCACTAGAGGTTGATATTTGTCAGGATTTTTGACATTTGATGAAGTAAATGATTTATAAGTTAATTGCAGTTTTATTGCAACGCCACACTGCACGTACAGTTTTTCAGTTTTCAGTTAGAGCTGTCTGTTTCTTGTTTTTGTTTGTTTGTTTTTTTTTGGGGGGGGTGGAGGAAATGTGTCATTTGCGCAGAGGGTCTAGCTAGTCCACACAGTATTCCGGGATAGGAGAAAAACATGCTTTGGTTAATTGGCTTTTCGTTAAACCAATCACAATACTCTTTGGGCCCCGGCCAGAGCCAAGGTGCTGCTGCAAAATTGCCTCGGGAAGGAAATTGTTTTGGTGGGACATGTGTAGTTCAAAAGTTACAACACAAAGAAAGCGGAAGTTAACCAATACAAATTTGAAACTCTGGTGGCAACGGAGAAATCCCACAGGTGGAACGTTGTGGATATAGACTACTGTGTTACTAACCCTTTCCTTGATCCTTGCATCGTAGTGAAATGCAAAAACACAGAAAATCTTCACAGAATTTGAAAAGGCGAAGAGTGCTTTTACTTGCACAGAGAATATTGTTAAAGCAACACCAAAGTGCTTTTCCTCTTCGGCCCCCTTACAGGTTGCATGTGGAATTGTCCCATTATGTCTCATTTGAACTACATATCTTCTACCCGATCTTGCAAACTTGCATAGTGTGGTTATAGTCGGTAGAGAGCCGCAAAGCAAATGCAGTCATTCATCCTGTTACGAGTTGATGAACCATTGAAATTATTTTAGAAACATTATTTTAAGGTACAAGAGTGTCTTTGGTGTTGCTTTAAATGGCATGTCCATGGTGTACTTCTTTTTCCTTGTGAAAAATACAGCCTTGCAAGTTCAGTTTGATGTCAGCAAAGATAAAACAAGAGACTCTGATTCAGTATTAGCTTATCCAGGTTTTATCATTTACATGTTTCTTTCCAAAAACAGTACAGCTAAAGGGATTTTCTTACAGCAGCCAGCATCGCTATACAAACCTTTTACAGACAAAAACACTGATGCGTTGAAGCTCAACGGTTAAGAGACTGAGCTGTTAGCCTGCTGTTCAGTCAGCAATGTTCTTTGTAGCTCTGCCTAAGCAGCTGGTTTTATTGAGTCACACACCTTCAACCAGAGAAGGGAGCTGATCGTTGATGGAATAAACTGCTGAAGTTTGTTTGCAAAGCAGGTTCCAACCAAGCACAGCAGACAGCAGTTTATATTAGCAATTTGTATCTTTTTAACCATTGTGTAGGTAGGATATTGTCCCTGTAGCTTTAGCTTCAGTTTACAATTTTTACATTAAAGAAATAGAATAGAAAAATAGAAGGAAACAATTGAATAGCAAAGAAATGCAATAAAGATATACATGAAAATATACATACAGTATATGCTAAAAAAAACACGCCACAAACTAAGTTAATTTTGTATAATGTTGTCTTTAGAATATTTCAATTGTCAACTATTCAAGTTCCTATCGTTAAAGATTATTTAAAACTAAGAATAGTGGTGTTTTTATCGCATTTTCGAATTGGTTGGTCTATCAAATTTCAGATTAATTCAGTGAAACAACTATCATACACACATCAGAGTGCTGCAGGGGTTATAGTGGTACTGGCAGCAGCTATGGCAGTATTGGAAGCAGAGGCAGGTTGAGATTGTCACCATCCAGCACAAAGATATTGGCCGGTTACTGCAGCTGGCTCAGTGCAGTGGAGGCATGAGGAAGCTGGTGTCTCCAAAATGGCAGCAGTCATGCATAAGTGAGCTGAGGTTCAGGCTGCATGAGAGGATAGTTTATTTTCTGTAGTCTGCTGTGCTACACTAGAGGGCCCACACATTCATGTCCATATACGTTGGTAAAAACTGATATTTTCAACCATGATGAGGTTTCAACTTTGTAACAGGGCAAGATAGTCTCCTGTTTTAACATGGCAATGCTCCCGTGCACAAGGCCAGGTCCATAAAAAAATGTTTTTCCCAGTTTGGTGTGAGAGAACTTGACTCGCCTACACAGAGCCCTGAACTCATCCCCATCCAACACCTTAGGGATGAACTAGAACACCGACTGTGAGCCAGACCTCATCACCCCACATCAGTGTCTGATCAGTGCTCTGGTGGCTGAATAGGAGTAAATCCCTGCTGAAACCAGAAGGGTGGAGGATGATAAAGCAGCAGATTAATGGCATTGTTTAGAAATGACATTACAATCCCATAGATGGTTGTGTGAGTTGCTCTGGCATCTGTCTGGAAAGCTGCAGATCGGACTGCACTATACACCAAATAAAAGCAAACAGATGTTTCAGTACTCACCTTAAGTACAGAAACTGTTTGAGTAGTTATTCTCTTTTTCTGAGGGAGTTGGAGTCATCACCACACAAGCCTCTACATATTCATGCATTTACTTCTTTGCCTCGTTAAAGTAGAAGTCAAAAGAAATGTCACTGCTCTTAGCATTTCAAAATTCCTCTTAATTCTTACTCATCATGGAATTATCTGGTGTAAAAACATGAGGATTTAGGACATTAGAGGCAACAACATTTCTTGTGACTTCTAATGTGTAGCCTTCATTGAATTTGTAGTTTAAATGTGAGCTAAAAATGATTGAATAATGATGTGGCACTGCGAGGTAGAAGGAGGTGTGTGGTTGTAACTCAGTGTGGCTCGGCACAGACGTTGCTTCAGTAAGTCAAACAACATCATCACAGGCAGCTTCATACAAACTGCACTTTACTCTCTTAACAAAGCACCAAACCCACATCTACTCTGCAGCACTGATGCCTACTCAGACATAAAGGGAGGCAGGTCGCTGCCAATGGCACCGGTTTGATAGTGAGGCATTGCATATATTCACACACATCAGTTAAAAGTCATTATGCTCTTCTCACTCTTACAAACACACACATCTACCGTGTACACAGCCGCATAAGCAAATTAGCTGGATAAAGAGCCTATTTTTGCCTTTTCCTTTGAGTGGCTAATTAGCCATCAGAGCCCGCTGTGTGGAGAGAGAGAGATACATCAAGAGGTAAAGCTTCAAAGAACAGTTTATGGAAGCCAAAGCACTTTAATTAGGACCTATTTGTACGAGAAAGCGAGGAGAAAAACATAATTTGAAGCCAAAAGCTGTATAATGTTGAGGGAAAACACTCTCTAATGCACACATGAATAAAAAGAGAGACAGGAACAAACTGAAAGGATTAGACTCGAGGAGATGAGATCTTCTCAAGGAGGCTTTCTACAGCAGCTTGCAGGGAAAACTGATTCCTCATACTTGGACATCAGTTTTGTGTTGTAGTCAGTGAGGAGGTTTACATGAATGCAACTGTGACACAGCTATATTTACGAGGAATAAGAATAGTGTGCGGAAGATACAGTCATTACATTTACATGCACACCAATATTCCAATATTATTCCGAATATGACAGTATAACAAATTTGATACAGATCATGTAAACAGCATATTCCGATTGGATATTGCAAATAAGGCCTTTTTCCCAAGATAGCAGTTTCCAATTAAGACATGTATACGGCACATTCGGAATATGCATCTCAATCAGGGATTTCACCGCAGGCTTATGGTCAGCTCTGTGCGTTGCTATGGTTTCTGTAAACAAACTAACCAGCCAACACTTTGCAAGGCTGGAGACCCGATGAGGAGAAACACAGCTACTCTTAAACCTTATCGAAGACTTCGATTTCTGGAGTTCTGACCGCCATTTATTTAGATTTACTCTTCAGTGTAGTAGTAGTAGTAGTAGTAGTAGTAGTAGTAGTAGTAGTCGTAGTAGTAGTCGTAGTCGTAGTAGATAACTTTATTGTCTGTGATACCAACTCTGCTAGACACAGATTCACACAGTGTTTTAAAAAAGACAATCTGGAAAAACCCATGTGTAAAAGAAAACATAAGCAAACATTAAAAGCATCACCTCACTACCCAAACGGTTGGTTTTGTCAATCTGTCAAAATCAATTTTACTGGTTTACCAACTGAATATACTTTAGTTGTACATATATGTTGCTTTATAATGCAATGGTCTATTGACAACCCGGAGGGTTATTGATAGATCCATCAGGCTTGGACAAATTGCAGGAGCTGGACTGTTCTTTTTCCCCAGTAGTTTTCATTTTTCCAGACTGATCTGTGTCTGAAGTGTAAATGTACTAATGCTCAGCTTATCAAGCATTTCCATGAGCAAAATCCCCATCTGTGTGTATAAAAGGCTGTTTTTCCACTGTTAACGTATACCTGACATTTACATCACAATATTTCCACCATGTATCTCCTACTGGCCGAGCTGCTGCTGCTGCTTCTTCATCTGTCTGTCTGTCCGATGTTACAGAGACATTTTAATCTTAAGAGTATGGCAAGAAACTTGTTCCTAATTTGAAACTTTTATATCTCCATGTTTTTTTCTATTACAAACCAGGTTGAGGTGTAGTGGAAATACCGCATATCAAAACGCTAAATCTAAGAAAAATGCTCACAGCTCATATTAGCTCATATCAGAAATGCTGCCTTTAATTGAGCTGTTAGGACTTTTGTTTTTTAGTATCACAACTATACTATTCATAGGTAGAAAGTGCCACTACAGTGCCGTTACTGTCAATTCCAGCTCCCGGCTCTGCTGCAATGACGGTGCAGAAATGCCGAGTGCGCAGAAGCAGAAGACTCAGGAACGCTGACCAATCAGAGCAGACTGGGATTTTTACAGACAGACAGTATGATGACTATGACGCCTTAATGAACAGGTATCTACCGGACCGAATAGCAACTCGGATTTTGGTGCCACTGATATCAATCAATCAATCAGTCAATCAATCAATCCCAAAAAATTTTCATACATTTAAAATGTAGCACAAATGTTTTATAGTTAAAAGCAATTGACCCCATCACTTAAATGCATCCCCAGACACCCACAGACACAGACCCACCAACAACATCCACACACACACTCTCTCATAAATACAATAAAACTAACATGTGGCTGAGCACGGAAAAGCTAAGTTAAAAAGCTTCTCTCAACAGCAGAAGCATCTCTCAACAGAATCATCACTGTACGTGACGCTAGTTAACACTACACTCGACAGCAGCTAACATTAGCCTAGCGTTAGCTAGCATCTGAATTAAACACAGTTAAAATGCTATTAACAGTGTAAAGTGGGACTGTATTTCGCTCTAGAGGAAAACAATGTGACATGAAGCAGTGTGCAGCTGCCGTTGTTGGAAAAACAACACAGATGGTGCATTCACTTGAAATCGGTAGCCTTGCAGTGCATTGAAAGCTATTGTAAAATACTCTTTTCCCATCTGGTGGTTATTTTTGTCATTCAACAGCAATTTACCCGTGAAATACTGTACGCTATTGTTATAGTTATTACTATATTATTAAATCATTTAATTTTGACCAAATGGCCTTAGCAATAAACCATTCTTTAATTTTGCTGACTGTTTAGTACCCTTCTTTTTTTTTTCTTTTTTTACTTTCTTAAAAAGTATTGGTTGGTGGCTGTGTTAAAATATTGCAGAATGAAAGCTGTTGATGTTGCTCATGTTCTGTTCAGTCATTTCTCTAGCAACAAGCACATGTGATGCAGACCATTATAGGAAGTGTCACTTTACAGAATCATGTAAATGGCTTAATTTCACCATTGTCCTACACATAACTGTGTGCATGCAAACACAGATGGAGCATCTCCTGCTGAACCACCCACTTCAGTCTGTTTGCTGAGCTCCATCCTCAATGATCTTTTGTCTGTCAAAAGCTCTTAGCGCTTCCATCCAGAGAGCCCTCTGCTCTCTGCATTTATTATTAATGGACTTCAGCAGGCTGCGCGCATGCACACCCATGCAAGCACACACACACACGAACACACGCACACATGCACACGCACACACACACACACACACACACACAAACACACACACACACACACACACACACATACATACACAGAAAGGACCTTGCACGCCACCGGTAGCTATTTTAGATGAGATATAAATCAAACACTCAAAATATAAAGGGAAAGAAGCGTCCATTGAGGGAACAGAGTACGCAGAAGGACAAGATGGATCCTTTGTTTTTATCTTCAGCTCTGCGAGTCCCTCCAGAGTCGCTTGCTCTGGAGGGAACTACTAGAACTGTTGGTTCCTTGTAAATTACAGAGTGTGGTCTAGACCTACTCTATCTGTAATGTGTCTTGAAATAACTCTTGTTATGAATTGATACTATACATAAAACTGAATCAATTGAATTGTATGAAAGTGTGAAATAAATCCACAAATGGATCACAACCAAATATAGTATATGTAGAATCACTATATGAACCTGTAGTGCCTTCAGATAAAGGATATATGCTATGCTGTGGAGTGACATTTGCTTTTGATCTTGTTTGACATTGATCTTAATACAGCTACATAATTAAATCATGCAACATTGAAGACCATGAAATTATCACAGTGGACATAATTCTGTAAAATTAGTACATTAACTGCAACTGTCCTCTGCAATTTGTCTCTGTACATGTGCGCTGTCATATAAACACAGAGTAATAGTCTTTATTGGTGACTGATTTCTTACACAGATCAACCAATAGAAATGAGAGTAAAGTGGCAGAGCAGCTGGTTCTACATGTGTTTCCTCACTAGAAATTAAAACTCCATGTCATTTGAAATTCTGTCTTCAACACTTGACTCTCCCTGATGGTTTTACAATAATACAGAGTTTGGCTTTTAATCCTTTTTTTGCTTTGTATGTTAGGTATTAACACTAGAGTACCCATGAGCCTCAGTGGCTGTGAAGAAGCTTGCCAGCCAGTGAAATCACAGATTTGCCATATTCTGAACACTTCATCATTGCAATCAGGAACAAAACACTGAACCTCATGCCAAATTCAATTGGGAAATTTGGAATGTCTGGCAGCTACGTTATCTCCCAATTGTTGAAAACAACTACAGAAGTGTCAACAAACTGGAGGCCAAATGACTGCCAAGCCACCAATGCTGTCGGTTAAATCCAGATGAAATCCATTATTAACACACATACAGCTATGCAGTATGTATTTGTGGGTTTGCTTGTTCGTATGTGCATGTATCTGGTATGACTACAGGGCTAGCAAAAAGGTAACTATTTCAAAATAATGCAAACACACTCACAAGTCAGAATAATGGGATTTTTTTCCACTCATCCTATTCTGCCAAAGATGACGTGAATGCAGCATTAGTTTTTTTATTTCTCCTTTATTTTTCTACATAGATAAACCTCTAACTTCAGCCAGCCATTAGCTGCCAGCAACTGAATCGGAAGCTCTCTGATTGGATGTTTCTTGCTGCAGAGGGTCTCTATTGACTTCTGTCCGAAAACTGTTGTGTTCACTGTGTTGTAGATTTGACTTTTTTTCGGTAAAGCAAATCTTCTTCCTCAGTGTTTGTACTGATGATTTAAGGATATATTTGTGTCCATCCGTGTGTTGAAACGTTCTAACAGTCAGTCAACAAAATGTGTTTACGGGAATGAGTGTTACTGGCTGTGTGTGTTGTGTGGTGTGTGGTGTGTGTGTGTGTGTGTGTGTGTGTGTGTGTGTGTGTGTGTGTGTGTGTGTGTGTGTGTGTGTGTGTGTGTGTGTGTGTGTGTGTGTGTGTGGTGTGTGTGGTGTGTGTGTGTGTGTGTGTGTTGTGTGTGTGTGTGTGTCGATGTGACCTTTCTCCATACGGTGTGGGACTGAGCAGGGGGACAGGAGGTGAGCCCTACACATGCTATCAGTCTGAGCTGTTAGCCAACTGACAGACACACACACACACACACTCACACACTCATTGTTACCTGATATTCATTGTGTATAGGAGAAACAGACAAAGGAGAAGGTTATTCGTGTAATGTCAGAGGCGGTGTGTTCACTGCCATCCGTGGGTTTGATTGCCGCTCGCTCCTCTTCTACAGCCTCAGGCTCTCTCTACCCTCTGTCCTCCCCGCCCACCTCCCACAATCCCCAGCAACAGTCCAGCCCCCGCTAAGAGACACACAGACCTTTCTATTTTTGATTTCTAGTCCAAGGGATAAGAATGGTACAGTGTGCTGTCAGAAATCACTAATAGAGGCTTCAGTTACTGTATCAAAGAGAGCTGATATTTATGGAGCTGTAGTTGTATCTGACTATGATTTATTATGTTATCCATACAGTGCACTAGTAAAGTACTCCTTTTGATGACCTTTACATCCTCAGAGTATCTTGAATCTGTAGCTGTGTTAGGCAGATGGCCAAGTTACCCAGATGTACCTCAATGGTACACTTGTGACTTTTAATTTAATATACATCCCACATTGATTTACAACAGTTGACACCTACCATCCAATCAATAACAAGTACTTCTGCAAACATGATATTTTCTAAACCACTGATTGGGAGAGAGAATTTTAAATTTAAAACAAACCTAATGAGTTAAGTTTGATAAGTTAATCGTTGGTGGGGATAAACTTGGTTCAACATTAAACACTGTTCTTTTATAATACGGTGCATAATTGGAATGATAGCATTCATTGTATTAACTTTTTGAATGTTATTTGTTTGAAACCACATTTGTTTAGAGGCCTGCATGATTGGTTGGGTTTGTAATCTCTCTGAGACTCTGTTAATATAACTATGAGTGATCAAAGAGCAGCGTACTTATCATTCTACTATCCAAACCATGCAGCTAAGTTGCCCTGAAATAAAGCATTTGGCTGTTTAAGTTCCACTCTAGATAACCTGATGTCTGCTTGATAATCTACAATATTGGTTTCTAGATGCATTAGCAATGACTGATCTAATTTAAACAGATATAATAGCCTCCTTTAGCGCGCTTGATTAGATATTGTATTACACAGGACTACTCAAAGGAATACCAATGCTAACAAATTGTGGCAACAGTGGTCAAAAGGCTAACCCGAGAGTTTTCCTCAGGACTATGAGCTTTTGCAAAAGATATTGTTACTTGGCGTCATCTTTGCTTCTGTACACGTAGCTTCTCATTTTCAAGTTTCCTTATGAAACAGTGTTACCCTCCTAAAAAGATATTGTCAGTTTATATTCATATGCAAATGGATATTCTTAGGAAAAGAGATATTCTTTTAAAATGAAGAAGAAAGGGGGGGGGGAGAGGGAGAGCAAAGTTCAGCTTATCACCACTCAACAGAAGTTCAGACTAAATGTGTTGGTTTGTCTGTCTCGTCACTGAGGCTGAGCAGAGTAAAGCTCCAGTGTTGGCCGGTCTGAATGGACCAAGTCAACCAGATGTGGCTAAGAAAAAAGAAAAACAAAATTCTATAGTGTCTATAATTTGCTCCAGTAGCAGAGGTGGAAAGAGCTAAAGGATCAAGATGAGAACCCTCAGCTGCCAAAGGCCTTTGGCTACACAGAGGAAATAATTCAATTTCAAATAGATACAGCAAAGGCGGTATGCTGCAGGATAGTGCTCGAGCCAGGTAGCTTGCAAGAAAGTGCTGAGTGGACAGTCACAGAGCAGCCTGCTCTCTCTCTCTCTCTCTCTCTCTCCTCCTCTCTCTCTCCCCTCCTCTCTTTCTTCTCTCCTGACAAAAGAAACATCACAAAAACCAGAAGAGAATGTGTTTACTCAACTATAGATTTTAAAGATTACTACCCAAGAATTGAACACTGTTTTCCTGGAGAGGAAAATAATTCAAACACAACAACTTAGAACCTGTTTTACACAATCATCTGCTCTTCTGTATTTACATATGCTATATATTCTCTTAATGATAAAGTTCAAATATTTCTGACTGGTCAAACATTATAATGCCATTTCTATGGCTGGACCAGGAATAGTAGCACACTTGTTGGATATTTAGTCTTAAAATTACAGTGATTATCTTCACTGTTATCTTCAGTGTTCAATGCTGATCTGTTTTGTGATTTAAGGATCATGTTTGCTACTTAATGAACCACTTGCATAGTTTTGTTGATTTTGCCACACAACTGTAACTGTAAACCTAAAGTTGAAAGTTAAATCCAGTTGGATCACTACAGTGATGATATATCAAGGTTGGACAGTACGTAAACTATACGTTTGACAGTTGGCAACAACTTTAATGAGGTTTGGTGAAGATTTCATTATTATAGTACATACAAAAGTCTTTATTATGGGAACACACAGGCAGATCCACAAACATTTAAAATCCATGGACCCAACATATGTTTCTTCAAGGGAACAGGAGCAGATTTTGGTGAGAATTTTCATGAAATTCATCGCTACTCCTATTGGTCAGATTAGTGGTTAGCCTTGTCATTACAGGATGACATGTCATAATGGAAAATATGTCATTATTTTGGGGTTAACCATGAATTGATTAATGACACGTTATTTTGCCATAAGTTTTAACAGTTTCATTGTGTCCATATTTACTAAAACTGCTGCTCTAAAATCTGATGTTCCACCATCTGGTTTGCATCTGTTCCTTTGTAAAACCATTTAAACAATAAGAGGCACTCTTTGTACCCTTTAGTAGCATTAGATTTTTAGTCCACATTTGATATCATACAGCTGTGGAAACTTCACTTTTACTTCTTTTCATTACGATCAGCTATAACAGCTACATGTGTCTTATTTCCCCCGTGGAACAAGGCAGACAGGAGTTCAATAAAACCTGTGTTGCAGGTGTAAGAGATCAAAGCAGGAGCAGGCTCGACTAAAGTCCCATGTAGACCTCAGAAGTGCAGTTGGTGGTTCAAGTGAGAAGGGGCAGGAATTACAGAGGACATGAAAGTGTATATGTTTAGCCTTGAGGTTAGAAAATTAGGTTACTGACCTAAAGGTTTCTGGCTCAAATCCCTTGAGGTGATGATGCCAGTGCCCTTGACCAAGGCACTGAAGCCCCAGCAAATGAACAACTGTGGTGATGCTGCTCTGCCACCAGAACTGGAACTGGAACTGGATGAACAATGCAAAGATGTCTCTGTTGTCTCTGAGTCAAAAGGTTGAAAAAACAATTGTAGAATTACTCGATTGTTTCTTTCTCCCTTAGCTTATCTCATCTAGCTTCCTTCTCTTTTATTTCTTTGTTTGACTTTCCCTCCATCATCTCGCTCAACTTCCTTCCTCTATCTTGTGATATAACTTCCATGGCTGGATGATTTGGGTGAGCAGAGGGAAACAGGCAAGGCTTCCACAGTTCAGGGCTCCGGAGAGCTCGGCCAGGCAGCGGCAATCAATCACAGACTAAATCCCTCCTCTCTCCGGACTGCCATGTGCCAGGTGACATGGTCAACATCTGCAGAGAAATATAAAGCCTGCAGTGCGTATTAGAATTGAAATAGACTAGTAAATAGTGGCTCTGAACACACTGTAGTTGGGAGAAAACCCCTGAAAGAAATTACACTGATCTTTTGTTCAAACAATCCTACACTCGTCCTTAAATTGTGGATGGCTGTACACAAGGCATGTGACATTGACATGGGAGGCTGCTTTTGTTCCAGATCCTAGCATCCTGACTTATGATCAGATTTTGTTTCTTTTAACCACAACCATGGTCTTTCTCTATCTTTAAGGTTCCCTTTGGAGTTTTTGACCTCTAGTAGCGCTACGGAGCCAATTTCTAATGAGTGTGTCCCCATGACCAGGGTAGCCAATGGTTGAATGACTTGATTGATGAGCTCTGAACTAACACCTCCATTGAGTGATCAAAAACCATGGAAAGTCATGCAAGTTCAACAATGATAGAGAGGTACTGTCCTTGGCATTGCAGTGCAATTCAGTGTAGTCGATGCTGGATTACTGTTTCAGTCAGAGACACGTTAAGGAAGTGAACATTTATTTCCTCTTAAAGAATCTGAGCAGCAACAACAAATCCTCTAACATATTTGTTTTTACATACACAATGACGGTGTACTGAGATCAGAGATTGCTGTATACATGAACATTAAATAACAGCAAAGTCAACAATGCCAAAAAATAATCTATGTATGATCTATGATAGCTGAAGTAAATGGTGCTGGCACGAAGGTATCAGCAAACTAACAATACGATTGGTGACGTTATAAATTCCTCTACACATGTTTGAATATGATTGTATGTTAGTCAACGGGTGTTTATATAGCTGATGTGTATCGGGGTATATAAATAAAATGGACTTGCTGAAGCATGGATGAACCTGATGACTAAAGGCCATTTAGTCACCAACCTTGCAGTGAGACAGCATCTTGCATGTGTAGATGGTATGACTTCAGTTGCGAGAAATACCTATCTAAGATTTGTACAGTATGTTTAGGTCTCACTCATGTGCTTCCTTTTCTTGCAGACATGTCTTGAGTTGGAGCGGTATCTACAGACGGAGCCCAAGAGACTCTCAGAGCTCTTTGATGAGGAGCTGGACTGTCTCTTAACACCAACCTTCATACAGGGCGGTGACAGCGACGAGGACCTGATGGACCCCCTCCTCCCCAACCTCCCTGACCAGCCCAGCCCACCTCCACTACTGATAACCCTCCCCAAGGTCCAGGCCAAAATCCTCCAGGTGCCCAACCCCAGCAGGACCCAAGCAGAGGCAGGTACTGAAACCCTCACCCCAAAGGACCAAGTCCTCGCAGGAGTCAGTGCCGCACAGCTCAGTGCCGCTGTTACATCCCTTACACCGCCATCGTCACCAGAGCTCGGCCGCCACCTCATCAAGCCCACACAAACACTGACCGCGACTGCGGACGGTACACTAACGCTCAAATTTGTGGCAAAGAAAGTTGGGTTTGGAGCGGCTAAACTGGTGGCAGCACGAGCATTACCATCACCGCCAAGCCGTGGAGGAGCCCTCAGTGACAGCGAGCAGGGAGGAGGAGGAAGTCTTGGAGGAGACATACCAGAAAACAAAAAGAGAGTCCACCGATGCCAGTTTAATGGCTGCAGGAAAGTTTACACCAAGAGCTCCCATCTGAAGGCACATCAGAGGACTCACACAGGTAGGACCTTCATTACATTTATTACCACTTTTCAGCACAAGTACTATATGTTACATTATTTCAGCACATTGATTATGAGGTTACAGTGCTGACTTTAAGTTATATCTTCAGGGTATTCACATCAATATTATGTGACTACTGTAATATTTGTATCCCTTTGCATACATGGAGTCATTTTGACAAAGATTTGCAACATAAGATCTTGTCCTATCATTTTTTACATGTTTTACTAATAAAAAAGAATACTAAGTTCACCACCTTATGCATGAACATGCAATAAACCTGGAATCTTTATCTGTAATTTATTTAACAATCATTTGTGAAATATGACACCGCCACTGTCATTTCTGATCTTTGTGCTCAGTTGCTTGTGTGAAATAAGTCCAAGGTCCCCCAGCTATAGGGCAATCCAACAGGACAATATACGTACTGAACAACAAAGGAGTTTTATAGCCAAACATTGTGATGTTTTTGGTTGGCCAAGTGATCCAACTGATCATGTGTTTGAATGCTAAAGACCAGACTGCAGGCAAAGTGCCCCAAAAAAAAGAATCAAAGCTGGCTAGTACAGGCCTGACAGAGCTTCAGCTGGGAATATACCAAGTGTCTGATCATGTCTGTGAAACTTGGCAACAAATATAGAAAATAATGACTTTATTCAAGTGTATTCAACTTTTCCAGTTACTTAACTGTGCCCTTGAATTAGGAGACTATATATAGGAGTGAAAACAATTCCTACACCGTTAACACACTTAAAGTAAAGCTAGTATGTCTGCCTCATGGTCTGTTTATAGTCTTTTTCCACCCAATGTGCGGGAGTTCAGAACCAACACAAGGAAAAATGTGTCCATGTCCTAAAGAATTGTCTTAACCTATGTTAATTGTCTTAACCATGTTAAGACAATATGTCTTAACCTGGAGGTTTGAGTAAGGCTAAAACCCAGCACATGTACATAGCCCAAAAGATACTTTACCTTGTGAGTTGTTGAACTCATGGAGATATTTGCAAAGAAAACATCAGAAGGTGGAGTTGTTGTTTTTTTAAAAGGCTGTCTGCTCGTCTTCTTCTGCTTCTCAGGTGATCCTCTAGATTTATTAATTTCCTCGTGCTCCTACTCATGGCCAAAATGCCCTGCCTCAGTAATTGCCTGATGAGTGATAGACTGGTAGTACAGTGACATTGGTAATTCAGCCGTGTCCAACTGGGTCAGACATGCAGCTTAAGCTGCTAACTACAGCTGCCCTCTCAGTGACCCTCAGACAGAACACACACCAGGCTGATGTGTCCAAGGGCTGTTTGCTGTGAGCTCTGCAAGGTGTAAGCATTCGGGGACGAGTTTGGGGTTAATGTAGGAGACACATGAATGAAGATGGATTTGACTGATGCAGATAATGATGAATTCTTGGTTTAAACCACATTAAGTCACCTGAACCGCATGTTGTTGTTTTTTCTGAACAAGTTATCACTCATATGGAAGCTAAACTTTTCAATCAATTACACAATTAAGTCTGTATGCCAAACAGAAGATCTTGTTTCACAAACAATAAAAGTAATTGTGGAAAAAGTGCTCTGACTTTTCAACCAAAATTCACAAGTAAACCAACCTAAAAAAAAAAGTTGAGTCCTCAAAAAAAAGCAGCCCTGCATTAAGACACAAATAAATACAAAGAGCTGTGTTAGTAAGGGTGTTATGGGTTGGGTTTGGGTTCGGAGGCTAATCAGATGTCAGAACTCTCCACATTGTTTGACCATACTATGAGGAATGATTTTACTGTGGAGAGCACATGATTTAGAGAGTAATATTGTGTTTTTAGTTGAACCAAATAAAATAAAAACCTTATGAATTGTTTGTCGGAAAATGTATTCAGCAATCATTATTTGTAGAGGTTGTTTTGATTTACGATTGGCGCTCAGAGCTAGCTACATCCCTACTTTGCTAGTGACAGAAACTAGTGTAAACGCACATATTTACACATTCTTATAAATCCTTTTCTCTGTTGTCCAGTCAAAATAAATTCTAGATTTTAGTTGAGTAACTGAGTCTGAATCCATCACTTATCTGCAGCAAGAGGTCTGTGCAGACCTGCACCACCTGGAGCTAGCATTGTTCAACTTTAGCTTGGACCCCAGTGTCATTTACAGTATCTGGAGTGGTTCATGGCCTCCAGTTGTCATCATCCAGTGTTAGCAGTTTCCTTGGTGTTCATCAGGATTACAGTACATAGCCTGCAGACCTTTTACTGTATTAATACTGGCAACCTTGGCATCAATAATCCAGCGTGTTACAGGCTTATATGATCCCAGCAACCATCGCACAGCTTTAAGTGTAGCATTACATTCAAGGCCATCACCTAGCATAGCCGGGGGAACCCACAGCTGTAGCTTTATTATAGTTAATCCAGAATGGAGCAGCTAGCTTTTTAGGTAGCCTGGCCGCTAGCTGCAAAATCTGTAATCTTCTGATGATTCTACAGTGGAGTCATGCTAACCAAAGATGAGCTTTTAAAGGCCAAATCCTTCACTGAGGAAAAAAAAGATACCCTGGAGAAACCGCCACTTCTTTGGTGTGCGTGTGTGTGGTATAAATGTTGGGGGGGGGGGGTATATTCCCAACCAATGTGTTCACTACAAGCACAGCACTGTGGTTTAATTAGCTTAATCCTCTTTTTGGGTTATAATAACCATAAATCATTGGACATACATGTATTGGAGGGATTAACGTAGCAGAGACCACGGGGAGGAGCAACTGCAGAAAGCCTGCACAGTATCAATACACTTACTGTCACATTGTGCACACCAGAGGCCATTAGAAACATAATTATACTGAGGTTTGTCAGGAGTTTACTGTTACATGTGCAGCAATTCCACATAATGTTGGTAATAATATTCCTCTGTTCATATCCAAAACAATTTCTCTGAGCAGCAGCAATATGAAAATGTTCAGACAGGAAGAGTTGTAACATTAAAAGATGTACAAATTAATTCAGTAAATCTCTAAAGTACCCACTCAGAGCTGATCTGAGTCAGAGCCAGGTTTTTCTGGTTCTCTGATTGTTTTTCTCACTCACTTGGATCTGGTTTTATCTCTATAAACACTAATATTTGTATCGTCCTTGTTGTTCAAGCTGCAGTCAAAAACAGTATACTTAACTACATACTTGGCACCGGAAATAGTAAAGGAGTGGAAGAGTATTCGTCTATAGTACACAGGCAACAACTCAGTGTGCAAGCACCTGATACAATATTTCCATTTGCATATAATTGCAGATCACGGTTAAAATACACATAGCTGCTGTCAAATGATGATTTGCTTCCATTACAGAAACAAAACAGAGACAGTTATATAATTGTGAAGAACCAAGAGTGGAGACGGGGGGGGGGGGGGGGAACTGCAATCCTAGCTCCATCAGTGAAGAAACACCTTTCAACAACTCAGACAACAAGTTGTCTGGTTGTGTAAAAGTTGAATGGCAGTTCTATCTTACCCGGGAAAAACCCCCAAACAACCAGATAGACTCCAATCAGCAAATGAACGCCAGCTGACAGCAATACACCATACAGGCTTAATGGTTTAGTAAAATCACAATATTTTTAGAGTGATAGTCCTCAGTATGTGTAAATGTGTAAAACTGTTTAACCTTTTTTTTTTTTTTTTGAAGAGGCGTTAGTGCGAAATGACAGAAAAACAGAATCAAATGAAACAAAAAGCAGCTTTATCACAAGCAGATAACACTACACAAACACTGAAAACATGACTAGAAAAGAATGTCCTCATAAAGATAAAGAGCAAATGTCTGAACTTGATTGAAGTAACATTCTCCAAAGCCATTCAGTTAGCCACACATCGAAATTTAACCAACACACCCTAAATGACAAGAGAGATTCGATACACTGGTAGTATAAAAATTAATTAGCACATTGCTGAAACTTGCTTGAATTTTGCAGTGTAATTGTATCCATTATTAAAGAGCACTGATTCTGCATTGATTTTGTGAATGCTAATATTAAATGATAATGTAGATTAGGTGCGCATTCAAATGAAAAGTCTGCACTGCATAACCTTGCAATGAAAATGTCATTTTGACAACAATTAATGCAAGTTTTGTGTTCACATTTTATGGTTTATGTACTGTACAGTATGTGTCTAAAGCTTGTATAGCAAAACAAAAAAAGACATTCGGATTTAACACATAGTTTGCAATGTAAAGTATAATTATGTGATTTTTAGTTCACAGGTTAAAACATGAAAAAACACTCCAGCTTGAGTTTGACTTCCCAAGACCTCAACCACCCCTATACTATACTCTATACTCCTCGACTGAATCCAACGTCCAGCCCCCAACCTGCTCTCTCTCTCTCTCTCTCTCTTCTCTCTCTATCTATCTATCTATCTATCTATATATCTCTCTATCTATATATCTATCTATCTATCTATCTATCTTCCACTTGCTCATTCAGTTCGGGTTGCCAAGCAACTGCATCACACTCTTCCATAATTGGTTAGTGGCTGTTTGATTGTACATGCCTGTTAATCTCTCTCTCTCTCTCTCTCTCTCTCTCTCTCTCTCTCTCTCTCTCTCTCTCTCTCTCTCTCTCTCTCTCCCCCCCTTCTCTTTCTCTCAGTTGCTAGGTGACTTTTTCACACATCCTTGCCTTGCCGTGCTATAATTGGCTGGCGTCATGGTTGCTGTGGCGTCAGGCCCAAGCTGGCCTTGCTTCATTCCTTTGGTGTGTGTGTGTGTGTGTGTGTGTGTGGGGGGGGGGGGGGGGGGTCCTATTAAATGAAATGGGGTGCCCTGGCCAATTACAGAAGACGGGTGTGAAACGGCCGCCTGTCTGGCACCTGCGGCCCCCACTCATACCCCATAACACCACACACACACACACACACACACACACAGGTTGAGAGTGTAGCATTTCTCCAACAGGATAAGCTGCCAAGGGCTTTACTATTGTATGTTGAAAATATTGGTCCTGTATTCAGTCGTGAGCGAGGACTCTGTGGAGTGTGTGGGAGGATTCACACATTCAGATACTGCTGCTGAAGATTCAACATGGAGGATTGTTAGTTCTTTACAGAACAAGATGTGAATCTGTTGGAGAATCACATTTTTTCCCAGCTGTCTGAATGTGGACCTTTACAAAAATAGCTGTTGTACATTAAAAGTAAAAATGTAACTGGAAAAAGTCTTGCATTGGTTGCGACAGTCTTGAACTCTCCCATCTTAATTAATCTCTTTAAACAACATTTGTGGATGTGAATTAGAAGTAACAAGACTACAGAAAAAACAAAGATGAAATATTGACCATTAGAGCCAAACCAGCTTTACTAACAGATGATAGTTCATCATTTCAGTTAATTGTGCCACTCGCACTTTTTTTTTTTTTTTTTTTTTACATATGCAGGAGTGCTCCCAAGACCTGTAAACAGACTTTGATGTGTAGTATTTGTGGAGTTCACCTTCTAAGAATCAGCGCATGTGTTGTTCTATAAATGCAATGTAAAATGATTAGGTGCTCCACTTTACTGCTAGAACAGTAGATACTAATTTAGCTAGAATATTGGCAGAACACCTCCAAGAGCATGTTTCAGCTCTTCAAAAAGACCAATGAAAGTAACGCTTGATAGCAAAACCCAAATGAATGCAAAAGCTAGTGCACCAGAGGCTAGTTTGGAGAGGGAGGACGCTTTATATTTGGTCTGGTCCCCTAACAAATAAGAAACTCTAGATGAGGTGGCAGAGAAGGCCTGTCTCTAATAATGCACTATGGTGAGGCAGCAACAAAACCCAGATCCCTGTTGTGGAAATCAGCAATTGACTGCACAAGATTTGACTGGAGAATTTGAATATGCAAATCTTGGAGAGAGCAGCTCATGATCTGAAATAAATTCACTCCGAGAACAACTGCATCTTCTTGCAGCCACGTTGTGTCTGTGGATGAAATACAACTCTGATCAAAGAGACCATGGAACTGGGGGGGAAATAAAGTGGAAGAGGGGCATCTTTCACAGTTGGATGTTCCTGTAGTACGTAATCTTTTACTGGCCGTTGCATCACCTTGCTGTCAGAGCTGCTCTGTACCTCAGATATTAGTCCATGTGAAGGTCTACCTTCTATAGCTACTACTATTCTGGTACAATGGTTCAAGGTGGGGAATTAAGGCAATTAAAGTTCAGAAAATCCATGTCACAGTTATGGCGTTTTTCCATTAATGGTACCTGCTCGACCCGCCTCAACTCTACTCGCCTTTTTTGGTTTTCCATTATGAAAAAAGTCCCTGGTACCTGCTAACAGGTACTTTTTTTTAGTACCACCTCAGTCAAGGTTCCAAGTGAGCTGAGACAATACCAAAAGGAGACGTGAAAACCTGCAGACTACTGATTGGTTGCAGAGAATCATCACTATTCACTGCGTCATCATTGCTAGCGACAGACGGGTGTGTCCTGAACAAGCCCGCCGTGTTTAAATAGTCTATCCAGCGGGGGTGTTTTTTGCTGCCTCCAGCTTCTATTGAAACTAAGTTTGTCTTCTTGCAACAGCCCCATGCTGAGAATTAAAAACAACACACCTTCAACGTTCTGTGTGTGCCGAGTTAGGTCACGGCAGTTTCCTGCTATGACAACCAGCCACGCTCGCCTCACGCATGAGCCGAGTTGAGCAGGTACCATGCAATGGAAAAACGCCGTTAGTTCTCCTGTTGGTATGGAATAGAAAAGTGTGGTGAGGTTGGAGACTTTGGAGACTTCGGGGACAGGAAAATCAAAATAGGAAGCTGCATCTGTATATATGCATATATCAAAGCGAAAGAAAAACTTTCAACTAGCAATCAAATGTTTTTCAAGAAGGTGTAACAAGATCACATGCTAAAAAGTATTTTTTTGAAACAACAGTAACAGCAGATTTCTTTTTTCCACCGGAAGTGGCAGACGTGCTCATCAAACTGAGTTTCCATTTTGTTGCCACTATATTATTTATCTGTTGTCCATTTCAGAGGTTTTTCGTTGACGAATGGTTCCTGAGTTTCCTAACCAATCGCAAGCCGCTGACGCAACTTTGCCACCAACGTTTATCATTTCAGTTGCCACACGTGTGGCAATGCAGAGATCTGGAAACAGGTTATACTTATAGAAAATGAGTTTCTCTGTCAGGGTTTGCTGTCATTTTTCTTTCCAAAAAATCCTGCTGACAAACCAACATGCTTGGAAACACAAACTGATTATTTGCATCCAATTATGTTTTCACCATATTGTGAAATACTTTAGTTTTCACATTAGTGCTACTTTGTTTTGGATTGGTGTGTGCTGTGAAGGGAGTGGAGGGGCTGCTAGGACATCTGGCACACTGACTGTAAACTGCTGTATTACTTACCATTATGAGTCATTAGGACCCCAATTATAGTTACCACCCCCCAGTTCTCATACACACACACTGGTTTGGCCAGTTTGAGAGCATGCAGTGGAGAAAGGTCTGTGTTTTAAAGTGTTTCTTCTTTATTACTATTGCAGATATTTAACAATTATGTAATTTATTTGATTTTGGTTTGCTTGATGTTTGTGCAGTGTCAAAACCGCTTCCTCCCTTTTCATTTAAACGGGGCACCTGCGTTGAGGCAGTAGGAGTCCCAGAGGTCTCTGAAACAAAAATAAAACTGGATCGAACTTGATTCAACTTTTGCCTCAAAGCAATGCAACATCATCCTTTTTTTAAACCCAGAACCAATCTTACTCTTTCAGGTTTTGAACCAAAATGAATACCTCTGTATCATCCAAACACACCAATTATATGCACGAACAAGGTCATGCCAGGAAAGAAATTTTTCAAGGTGTCCTGTGAAGGCAGCAGGGGGTTGAATTCAGTGAAAAATGAAAATATAGTCTGTATGCACAGTTGTGCATGACAAACTCAATTTTATTGCAGTTTGAGATATTTGAAATGTGCTCATAACATTTTTGCTTGCATTGTTAAACAGTGTATTAATGAAACATAAAGGAAAATGTATTATTTGTTTTTATATATTTTTATTATTTACTTGTTTTCATTATTTTATTTTATATATTCTAACTTTTTGAGGTGGTATATTCTGATTTATCTGCAGACCCACATATACCCCAAACACACTCTTATACAGGCAGTCAGACTGCCTGTATAAGATCACGTCACATCTGAAGACAGGCGGCTCCTGAAAGACACACACACACACAAAACACACACACACACACACACCCACACACACACACACAACACACACACACACACACAGAGAGCTGGAAGGCTTTCTATCATAGAAAGATAACTACAGGCTGAGAACAATAGACAATCTCTTTTCCCATCTGGTGAAGTGTGGGGGATGAACTTCATTTACTTTTCAGATCCCACCACCTGGTGTGTGTGTGTGTGTGTTTGTGTGTGTGTGTGGTGTGTGTGTGTGTGTGTGTGTGTGGTGTGTGTGTGTGTGTGTGGTGTGTGTGTGGTGTGTGTGTGGTGTGTGTGTGTGTGTGTGTGTGTGTGTGTGTGGGGGGGGGGGGGGGGGGTGGACAAAATGAGATTCATTTCAGCGTGAATTTAGGATTATGATTAACACGCCACAGTACTGAAAGACTTAATTTACAGCTAATTGAGTGTATTGGCTCATTAAAAATGGCTGTTGTATTAAAACTGGTCTTCCTGCCCGGCCCCTGGCTTTGGGATCTGTTTGGGTCGGGAAAAAGCCAGGGGTTGTTACCTGTAAATTAGTGAACAGCTGTTGTTTAGATGCGTGAATTTAGATGTAGAAATTATAATAAAATGTGACACCTTCTCATATCTCTCTCTCTCTCTCTCTCTCTCTCTCTCTCTCTCTCTCTCTCTCTCTCTCTCCTCAGGTGAGAAACCCTATAAGTGCTCATGGGAAGGCTGCGAATGGCGTTTTGCCCGCAGTGATGAGTTGACACGACACTACCGCAAACACACCGGAGCGAAGCCATTCAAGTGCAACCACTGCGACAGGTAAACACACACACAGGCATCCGCTGGACACAAGAACTATGACAAACACTTTACATTTGCAGGACATTTATGCACTTTATCTGTCAAGGACTTGTGTTTAACCTGCATTTGTCCCCAATTTAGTCCTCCAAAAGTAGTACGCCTTCTTGTCAAGTCACATATTTGGGCCATTTTTGTCAACATTAGGGCTGCAACTAAGAATTGTAATTGTCAATAAGCCTTATTCTCATTTATTTGGTAAATAATAGAAATTAGAAATAGAAATTAACAATGGGTGATGGCCATCACAATTTCCCAAGACCAAAATCAAGTCTTCAGATGTCTTGTTTTGTGTTTCCAATTGTCCAAAACATAGACATGTTCAGATAAGAAATGTAAGACAGTGCATTTCTATTTGAATAGCTCTTCCAGGCTTCTCATTTAAATCAATAGAGGGATGGAAACGTTTGTACGTTGCCTGATAATGCAGCCAAACCAGTTGGTAGTTGGCCCTAAGGTTCAAAGGACAAATTATTCAGGTTTGCTCTACATGCTTCTCATGTAGTAGTTCAGTTTACATCTCTTACATATCTTCTTAAGCACAGGTAAATAAAAGTTCTTAAAGAAACATCTTTAGAGACCGAAAACTGCAAATGAGTCTTTTTGAAATGAGTCTGTTTAAAGCTTGAATGGACGTGAACATTTCCCTCCTTCAGCAGCTGCAGGAGCTCAGGTGAGCTCTTATCTGAACTCCTGGATAATAACGGTTCAAGACTGTTGTCAATTTAATGATAAGCAATGTTGTAATCTAAAATTCACTTACTAACGGATTCAGTTTTTTTGGCAGCCATACGAATGCATCTGCACATTGTTTTTGTTATTGGCTTATTATTATTAGCTTTCAATTCATGTTATCTGGCCAGTGGTGGAAGAATTAACTAGTCAATTCTGTAGTTTTTTTTTTTTTTTTTTTTACCGACTCCTTTCCTTTCTGTAGTTTGACCTTAGTGGAAAAGAAAGGTAGAACAACCATGATAGGTTTGTGTTTCAAAATAAAAGCAGAATAAATCTCCTTATGGACAAAAGCCAAGGAAGTCACATCATCATTTCTGTTTGGTGTTCCTCAAGGTCGTGTGTGTGGTGTGTGTGTGTGTGGTGTGTGTGTGTGTGTGTGTGTGTGTGTGTGTGTGTGTTGTGTGGTGGGTGTGTGTGGTGTGTGCGTGTGCGCGTGTGCGTGTGTTTGTGTGCCTACTCATGCCCCTTTGCTGGCAGTTAAATGGATTCTGGCTATTGGCAGACTAGTTGCAGCTAATTGAGTGGCACCACATGCCAGCTCCACTTTAACATACACTCTCTCTGTATGTGTGTGTGTACCTGCACTACCTTTCTGATGATCAACACACACACACACACACACACACACACACACACACACATTTGCCCTAGAGACAGTGTAATTGGCTGTTGTGGGTTCCCTCTAGTTTGGGTTTTAGACATAAAACCCTCCAGAAACCTGCTGGAAGCTTCTAATCCTGGCTGAGAGCTGGGACTGTATTAGCTCCTTCTTGGCACACACACACACACACACACACACACACACAACACATGCAAAATTCAAAGACGTTTAGATGCAAAGTCATATTAACACATGAACATTTAAAAGCCCAGACTTAACAACGACACACCTAAATACACAATGACACAGATAGTGTGTTGGTGACTGACAGTTGGAGTTCTCACAAAATTCTTCTGATTGAATCCTCACTGCAAAGGAGGAACATCTGTGTTGGAAAATATCTGCTGCTTTGATCAAAAGTCTGAAGAGAAGTAAAGCGTAACTATCAACATTTCATTAAGAAACATCCAATCAGAGAGCATGCATTCTGTTGTGAGTGGTAGTGACACCGACCTGGAGCTAAACCTTACACTATGATTTGACACAATATTTTCAAAATCGTTTTGAATTTGCTACAGGTCTGATTAAGGCCTCTGTCCGGCATCTTTGTTAAGCAACGGCCGCTGAGACTGATGAGTACTGTAGTATTAAGAATCATGCCGTACTTCACTGCACATGTTCTATACATCCTATTTTAATATTAAGCTACATGAGTTAAGTTTCCAATAAATTAATTATATGTTAGCTTTGAATTCCAGATTTTAAAAAATGACTTCTTTTTTTTTCTTTTTTACACAAAAAGAAAAAAATGATACTACCAAATAAGTAGATTCAGACGTGTCCCACCTCAGCCAAGAAGGGTTATATTGCAGTGTCATTCCATCGTTCCACCACTTTAGTCCAGACTGGAATATCTCAACAGGTATTGGATGGAATGCCATTAAATTTGGTGCAGACATTCATGATCTTCTTGAACTTTGGTGACTGGCTTTTCATGTTCTAATACTTTATTTTATTTATCTAAAAGTTTGATTTGAGAGAATTACAGCCTCACCGAGCGCTAGTGGGACTGTAGACTCATAAGATGCTTTCAGACAGCAAGTGGTTGTCGCCACCTCCCCGAATTTTTTCAATGTCAACACAGCGGCATGAGGTTGGCAGCCGCAAGCAGAGAGAGGGTGACGGCCTCTCTCTCTCTCTCTCACATAACCCTTTGCATGAGTTAATGATGGGTCAAGTTTCATAACTTCAAAGCTTCAAACTTTAGATGCATCCTGTCTGGGACAATAAGCAACGTTTCTGCTCCTGGTTATTAAAACTTTCTATATTAATTGTGTCATGTTTCTAACTATTACTTCTATTGTAATCTAAAACATAGTCAATGTAGCTGCATAATGAGATTACAGTAGGACCTACACAGGCATACACTTTGCATAGCTGTCTGAAAGCCCCTTTAGTTTTTACATTTCCAGTAATTTCCTTTTGGCTTTTTGATTCTCAAATTACAAAGTGGGTGGAAAGATGCTTTACATAACCAGGATGTTCCTCAGTCTTCCACAACACACACACACACACACACACACACACACACACACACACACACACACACATCTGTGGTGGGTGGAGCCCCTCGAATATTACCATGAGAAAAGCAAACAGTGGCAGCAATGGAGAGGTTAACATTAGATAGACTGTTCAATCTGACACACTTTCTCCTGAGGAAACACACACACACACACACACACACACACACACACTGCAGTCTGTCATTAATCCTGCCTAATCAAGCGGGGACCCCCCGATGTTTCCATGGAACTGGAAAGAAGGAGGAGTGATGAGGAGGAGAACAAAAAGAAGTGAAGAGGAGAAGGGAGAGTTTAGAGGAGGAGAAGTGGAGGATGGGAAGGAGCAGTGGGTTGCGTGTGTGTGGGTGGGGGGGTACCAGCTGGTCTGGCTGCTCCACACCCCAACAGTGACACAGTAACTGGCATGGCCATCTGTCCAGCCACGCACACACAAACACACACACACACAGATTGGTGAAGGTGTACAGTATTGACCACATGGCCAGCTAAGGGTTGAGGGGAGACACTAGATCACAGACAACAGAGATGAGAGCAAAGTTCAACTGTGCACTTCACAGTAATGTTTTGACATCTGAAAACGTATGCGAATTAACATAAATTAACTCAAGGTTCTGTTCACACTTGGTGTTTTCAACTACTTTTCCACTAAAATTGTCCCCCACTTAAAACTCAAAACGGCAAGAAAAACAGCTGAGTCTCTTCGTCTTGTTTTTCTGTTGCCAAAAATGTATATTTACAGCAGTTTTCAGATTACATTATGTGCTTACATAATTCCAAAAGGGTTTTCTAATGTTTTTATAATTAGTTTTTTTTTTTTTTAAATGATATCAGATTAGTAAACATTGGATGAATGGTTGCTGATAATGGGCAATGTAGATATTGCATTAAAGAGCAGCCACCCATTCAGATCAGCTGGTATTCTGTCTATAATGGAGTGGAATGGAAATTTGTAAGTGACCCCAGACTTTTGACCGGTAGTGTATATACGGAATATATCAGAATATACCACTCCCAGCTTTATGCACAGGACTGTAGTTTGACATTTTACAGACTTGCAGGCGGCTGGTCAGAGATGCTTAAATTGTAGATTTTTAACTGGTTTCTTATTTGGCTCAGTGTGAAGTTCCTAATTACTGAACTCTGGATGAGATTTAACTGCAGGATCTGCAGACTGACATTAAGAGAATGAATCACAGTGAAAGGTTTTGAGGGACAGCAGATTTTGCTGCGGCGTGAAAACTTTCTATTATACTTTTGAGGGTTCAGCTGGATAGAACAACAGCCTGCCTAAACACACACACACAGACACACACACATACACACATAGAACACATAGAATAGCCTTGACTAATTAATAATGAATAAAGCCTCTGGCAAATTGAATTTTTAATTTCTCATTTTATTCTTGCCCACATTTTGTTTTGGCTCTGCTCTACTCATATCATTTGTGATTCATTTTATTGTGGATGTTAAGCTTTAATGTCCTCACAATGGTTAATGAAATTAAAATACTCTTGATATTGGGATTCTTATATTATACATCATCAGCACCCGGTTTTATGTCTCTCTCACACCAGGTGCAGTCACTGCTGAGTTAAATTGCCCGGCATCAGAGTGCACTGCCGACCTGTCTTTATTAGTGTCCATGTTCACAATGCATATCTAATTAGTTTCTACAACAGGATTCTACTCGGAGCTTGACGACTGACTGCAGAGCTGTGGAGATGTGGCTGTGATTTATGATCGTGTTTGAGTCATATGCAGGAAATCACTGAGCCTGAATTGGCCCGTATTGTTCTCTATGTCTGAGTTTCATCGGTCTGACATGATGAAGTAAGACTATTGAAATTCACTGTGCATTTAAAATGAAGTGGTTGGGAGTCTCTGCAGTTCCCTGCATTAATACATTTGGGTGTTAAGCCGTGAGCTCTGGCTCATTCATGTTGAAATAATTCTCTTACCTTTTAGCTTTTCCGGTAGGCTATTTTCACTAAAGTATTACTTTATAAAAACATTTTTTGCAGTCATAGGAATGTCTTGTCAAGGTAGTATCTATCTGATTTTGACATGTTACCACTTGTTAGATAATTCAAAGGACCCCAGATGTATTTTTTGAGGGAGAATTTCAACATTTTCATCCACATCGCCCACTCAACACACTGGTCAAGTTAGCATCAGAGGCAGAGGTTAGCATGCCTAATATTAAAAGTTTATTCATTGTGGTTTGTTGCCATTTTAACCAAAAGGCTAGAAAGACATAAAGTAGCAAAGACAGTACACTTGGGTGTTTCATGTTCAATACTTACACACACACTGTGTTTTTTTTGGAATTTTCAACAAACCTAAGTAGTTAGCTTACGTAGCTAAAGTGTGCAACAGGTAACTTTGCTGTCCAACAAACATAATTTGAACTCTGCATGAAAATAAAGTTTCCACCACCTTCAAAGTACTGCATTAATGTTTACTGATGTTCAAACCAGTGTGCATGGTGGACAGTTCAGGGGGCTTGGGATTGATAAGAATTCCTAGAATACACAGAGCCAATGTGTGTATGGAGACTGAAAGCGTGAAACATTTTCAGCAAATACACATAGCCGGAGGGAGGTTCAAGGGGCCTAAGATTATGGAGAGTTCACAAGATCTACCAAGAACCAGAGGGTATTTCAGGGGCCCTGTTCACAACTAGTACTGTACATCACATGCTGTGTCCTGTTTTTCTTTGCTGCTGCGCTCACTCACTTTTCAAGCACTAATAGTTTCATCTTAACATTTTCCATCTCTAAATTTTACTGTATTTTTGCAAATATTTGATCCATATGTGGGATGTTTGCTTATTATTTCTGACACGGTTTCTTTTTTTCTCTCTGCAGGTGTTTCTCTCGGTCGGACCACCTGGCCCTGCACATGAAGAGGCACATCTGAGGGGAAAAAAGAAAAGGAGTGGGAGAGGAGAAGAAGCAAGAGGATAAACAGGAGGAGGAGGAGAAGAGATAGGAGGAGAGAGGGATGGGCAGTCGAGCTACCTACCGCCCTCCTCATTCGCCCCATCCATCGGCGGCCATGACGCCTGCAGGGCAGCGCATCCATCTGGGAGCGCCATAAAGATCAAATGGACGGCCCTCTGATTGGAGACAGGGATTAGAGGATTAGAGAGGTGTAGCTGGGTTGTTTTTTTTCTTTAAAATCACACACACTCACACACTTGCAATAGTGAACACTCATAACACCCGTCTTTGAATGCATCATCCCGGTGAACCCCGGCTGCTCTCATGCGGCTCTGGGGGCTTGGACACTGCCAAACAAACATATACTTAACTTGCTTGATGAAACATTACGCAGCCTTTTTTTATCTTTCTTTGTAGTCAGTGTGCTTAAACAGGAAAGTTACTTTAGGTGAGGAGATAGTTCAGTGGGGAAACTTTAAATATCCATGCAGTCAGTTGTAAGTGCTTTACCGGCTTTTGAAATCAAATACTCAACTTTTTTCATTGTTTTTTAATGTTTCTCATACATGGGACACGAAACCATTATCTGCCGCAGTCAGCTCCAGTAATCTATGTGAAGAAAACAACAACAAATCTGCTGGAGAGAGACTGTATGGATTGACTTCTAGCATAGCTGACAATCGAACCCAGGGCTCGGACACTGGGTGTTTCGGTGCACCCATGGGACCTCGGTCAGCGGGTGCTGCTGCAACTCTCAGGCTCTCCTCCAGTGGGTGTTTGCATCTCTCACCTTCACTGAGACACCTGCTGCCTCCGCAGGCTAACTGACAGAAATGCGCAGCGACACTTTCTTCCCTTTTTTTCTACTTAGAAGGCGATAATTCTTCTTATTGTTGTTACAAAGAATGACACTTTGCTCTTTTCTCGCTTGGAGAAAATGTCTTAAAAACCACTGAATTGTGTTTGAGAAAAAACTCAAAATCTAAGATGACTTCAACGGAATGTGTGGGATGAGAAGGAGAGCGTTGCTGGTCTTTTAATTCCCATGTGCACCGGATCTGCTTCTGCAGTCTGTGAGCAACCAGTGGATGAACAAAAAAACAGAATCATACTAACTCTCAGAAACGGAATTTGTATTTTTGTTGGACTAAAATAAAAGCAGAAAGCAGAGAGGTCTTCAGTTGTTTGTGCTGCTCTTTCTGCCCTGCGATTCACTCCAGCTGAAAAACACAACCCTTGCATGACCCTTCGTGGTCACTGCACTCTACCGGAGTCAGGCGGAGGACTCGCTAAAGGAAGGAAACTTGTTTTTTCTTCTTTCTTTGTTTTCTTGTTGATTCTGAGAGCCATCCTGGAGCTCTTTCACAGACTTTGAGTTCTCATCTCCCTGGCAGCACTACAGGGCATGAACGGAGGCTGAAGAGCTGCTTTTTGGTTACTCACTCAGCTTACTGGGACGCCAACCGACCCATGTGTTGTGGTGCCGAACAAACACGGTCACATTGCCCCGGTCAAATTTTGCCTGTTTTGTATCCATTGACTGCACTGACTTCTTTTCAATGTTATCTGTGCTTTTTTTTTTCAACAGCGATAAAAGGAACACAAAGAAAAAAAAATCATAAAAAGACTTGAAAAAATACGACACAAAAAAACAATTCTGTCTCGCTCTACACATTGTATACAGAACAAGCACACATATTCCATCAAACACACACACACACACACACACACACACACACACACACACACACACATACACACAGACTTACACTGCAGTTTCTTTGCTCACGGCTCCTCTTGAGATAAGACTAATAAGATTTAGGAAATAATTATTAAACTAATGAACAGAGTTGGAAAACAAAACACTGCATGGCAGGCTTTATTGCCAAACACATAACACACACACACACCACAGCACACACACAACACACACACCACACACACACACACACAACACACCACCCCCACACACACACACACACACACTTCCTTGAATTCTATGTTCTGCTCCCAGATCTTTTTTCACAGTAGGAATTTAGCAACTGTTGTTTAGTAGAAGAGGATCTTAGCTCTCGGCTGGAGGTAACCGACTATTTCAAATCTTTTGAAGTGAGAAATCAGCTTGTTCTTCTCAGTTCCAACAATCACCCACGTATCCCTCGCTACAGTTTGTGCCTCTCATCTAATCAGCGTTTTTAATTCAGAGACATGGTATGAAGTATTGTTTTCATCAAAATCAACGGAAGGAAAACAATTGCAGCAGGCCGTTTATCCAAACATGCTGACATGTCCATAATCCTCAAACATCTTTCTATCCTGCCTCTAATCTACAATGAAATTGAATGTCTTGACCCAAACAAAGATAGCAACCAGAATCATCATCACATTTGGTTACTTAAATCTGGTAAATCAGCTTTATCAATTATTGAAAGTCTAAATCGACTTAAACATAGTTATTTAACCTGGAAATCAGGTTTCATAAGCAAACTGTCATTGGGATCACAAGCTCCTTCAGCTTGTTTAATGTTGATGTCCCTATGACATATATTTTGTTAATAGAGGATTAAGTCTTGTGCTAAGACCAGCATTAATGTTGGTGATATTTTGCAAATATATCAATACATTTAAGTAGAATTAGCACAGTGAGAGTATTGACTCTGTGCTGAATTTAACTTTGACACACTAATTAGCTAAATAAAGAAGTAAATTAATGCAGTTTAATGGCCAAAGCATTTCTATTGGATTATATCCCATAACAGCTGTTTGCTAGCTCACTAGCTACTAATACAGCTAGAGGACTAGCTAGCTTGTGGCGGTGCTTACAACAAGAATAGCGTATGAAGGAATGTTGTTTTACCACTTCTTTCTGTGATCAAGTGCTTAGAGGTTTATGTGCATTACAGTATTCAAAGAACACACATCACCTGCTGGATTTTCAAAGCTATAATTGATAGATTTTTTTTATCTGCAACCTGAATGTAAACACTAACATCTCCATTGTAAAAAATGATGCATGAGAGGCACACACTGTAGCAAACACACATATCCACGCCTGCTTCCTTCGCTTAACGGTTGCAGAAAAAGAAAACTTGCCTTGTAATCAGGGCATTACTGATACACAACTGACACCACTGCTCCATCCACTCACCACCACCTATATGCCCCGTAGCACATGCAAACAGTCTAATTCTTGCTGCTGTTGACTGGTGTAGCTGGGTGAGGGTGCAAGGTTCCTGAAGCTGGCGGGGGATTTTACATCCCAGCGTGCCCAGTCAATGTGCCAGTCGGCCTTGCCAGCCTTCATTAGGTAGAAAGTGAAAACATTCCCCTCCAAGCGGGTTTATGGGGCAGCTTTGAACAATCAATACCAAAAACCTCCAGCGTGGAACTGCCCTTTAGCTACAGGCAGAGTCTCCCCGGTCAGGAGAGATCAGCAGGAGACCGCCTCCATATGAGGCCTCTGTATCCAGCGGCAGCTTTCTCTACTAACTCTCTGTTTCTGCTAAATACGACATAACCAACACATGTTTGAGATGAATCCAGTGTTTCACTTTTTTTTTTTGATTTCACTGTTAGGTTTCTGTTACAAAAAGCTATATTGATGGTTGTTTTCTTCAGCTTGGATGACGCAAAGTCATGCCAAAATGTTGAGGCCTGCAATGGGATGTAGGAGCCCTCCTATACAGGAAGTACAATCATAGAGGGATAGAGATAGTAGCACTTTTGAGGCTTTTGATGGCATGAATGTGTATATTTGTGTGTATGTGGCACCATTAGGCATACTGTGAGGGAAGCAGTGATTCAGCAAAGTGGTTGATAACAGATTTTAAACTGCTGGCCATGTGTGGGAAAAATACTGGTTGATAAATTTGCTGTTTGAAAATGCTTTTTAATCCAAGCAAAGGCTGACAATGTTTTTATTACGTTTATTTTTTTCTTTCCCTTCATTCGTTCAGAAATTCATTCATTCATTCATTCATAGTCATGAAGCTTGATGACTTGAGTCAAAGACATGCAAACTCGCACTTTGTTTTAAAGGATGCTAAAATCAGACTCCTCGCTGCCAGATTAGTTTAAATGGCAGTTATCTGAAGGACACTTATGGCTAATTATTTTTCTGTTTATTTTTCTCCTTCCCAAGAATCTCAAAACTGGTGAAGAAGAAACAATAATACAAATATCTGGATGTAAATAAGATCTTAAAAATAGCATTTGCAGCTCAAACACTGTAGTTTTACCATTTTGAATGAGCTGCTAATACCACAAGAGGACCTATTTTACAGAAAACAGTGGGGGTCAGTCAGTGTCTTCTTGCAGTAGCTTTTCATGCATGGTCACCCGAAACTAAAATTGAACAATGGTTTATCGGCTTTTAAAAAATAGTACAATTTGTTTAGGTGAAAATCAATAGACAATGAGAATGATGAACCTCAATTACACTCTAAAAATATTAGCACGTCTGTGTTGTTTTTTAAGATAACACATTGAACATTTGTGCCCCAAACTGCATAGACGTACCAAGTTGTTGAAGAATTTGTACACCAAATCAGAGCGTACATTTTCAAATATAAATTTATTGTAGTAAGTACTGATAATTGTAGTGGCGGCCAGCCAACAAATACAACTCATGGGTTTTCTCCTCTTTAATTAAAATCTGTCTTGACATCCGACAGATCTCTCAAGTCAATTCAGATACAACTTCACATTTTGGATCCATCGTGTTAAAGCGGTTTTCTGTCACAGTGTTGCTCCGGGTCTCCTGTCGTCTCTAAGGCTCCTCCAGGCCAGTTAGCAGCCGTACCACAGATCTGATTAGCATTAGCACTCTTCTCTAGTTGCAGTTCAGCTAATGAGATAGCTCTGGGTCACAGGGAAACTGAGTGGTCTGGAGATGAGAAAAAAACAAAACAACAGGGACCTTGAGCCCGACCGATTCCCGCTCTCCGTACCCAGTGGACAGATTTGATGTGAAACAAACTCCAGTTAGATCCCGTTAGCATTGAGAAATGCCAGGAGATAGGGAGATATTTGTCAAAGAGACTAAACTGTGATGAAAAAAAGGATTTAAAAAATAATTTACCCACATGAATGTCCAAATCATTAAATCAGCCCTTGCATTTTATCTTTTGGATTACAGATAAAATAAATTACCATTTATCAGCAAAGTCCCTACAGATATTTAATCCACTCTGTGTACCCCAACCCTCTCTCTTTCTTCACATGCTATTAACGTTTCCCTTCATCACCCATCTCTTCCTCTCTGTCCACAGCAGTTGTCCATGCACTATCAGCTGCAGGAATGCTGAATGCACACTTTACACATTTTGCCCAAAGATTTGCATATTTGCAAGTTAACTGCTGTGAATGTACTAGATTTAGACGAAAGAGTCGAGAGGCAGAGACGCAGAAAACGAGTGTTGGATGGAAGGAGGATTGTTTTTCTTACATGATCGTTCCATTAAATCTTAATTACCGGAATGCTCCAACTCTTCATGCTTCATGACATTTTCGGTCTACTGTTAGCTAGAGCTGAACTCATTGTTCACAAATGTAAAATAATGTTCTCATTGGAATTGAAAGGCATGAAGTGAAGAAGCTTCAATATGTTGGCTTCTTAGCCCACTGCAAATAATAATGTCAAGTCTAATATTTCAAATAAGTCACATGCTGGAATCCTTTGAAATGTTGAACTGTTGACTATCAAAACCAAATTTACCATTTCCATACATCAAATGGTTAAAGTTCATTGGAACTCCAGAAAAGAAGTTCAACACTTTACTAATGGCGCTTTTACACTGGCAGGTTAGTCCAATTATTGCAGTGGTTTGCCTAAAAATATGAAGTTTTGGGGGAAAATAAATTGCGCACTCACCTAAATGAGGTTGTCGCAAATCAGAGCCAGACAAACTGTATTACAGTTCATGTTCAGTCGGAAAGCAGTTTGTACCCCACCCCTACGAAAATCTTGTGAACATGTAACGGCAAAATTATTCTTGCAGAATTCCGACTCAAACCAACAATCCCAGTGGGAAAACATGCTTTAGACGTCGTCTTTGACCACAGCCAATTGTTTGGACACAGTCCTTTGAGGCTTTGAGGCACCAGGCTTCAGTTTCCAGTTTACTATCATATCACCCTGAAGAAGGATTATCACTTCTGGCAGCTTTTGTAAATAGCGTGAGATCTTACACACAGGCCGCTCTGTGTGAAATGAACCGTATGTGGCAACAGCCCCATCTCAGATATTTCAGCGTTTCTATAGATCTGCTTTAGTTTACGCAATCATTGCACTACATCATCATACTTAGCTATCGCACTCTCCATGTGCACGCACTGCTAGCTTAGTCTGTTGGAGCACTCTGTCAAATATCCACTTAACATTTGTTACACGTCCAGGATGCACCTTTCCACCAAGAACCATTTACTACAGGTCCACTTGCGATAGATCAGAGTGACACATCAACTTCAACCTCCAGTGAAATGCCTTTTTTTATCACCGTTATTACGGGGGAGTATGTTGAACTTTACTAACATTCAGTCATAGTCTGACTTGGTTGAACTTTCTTGGTATCAGTGGCATCCCGGAGTGACTGTCTATAACTACTGTGTTTGTCCATGCTTGATGTGTCCGTATATAAGAAATTCACAGATCTTTACCCCTTCCCTTTTGTCTGTAAATTTCACCTCACCCACGCCAAACCATCTCCACCAAAACAACAAGAAGTCAGAGCCCTCTGTGGCCGAACACATTCATAGTCTTCAGGTACTGGGAAGTATTCTTAAGAGCTACGTAGCTTGGGAGCTCCCAGCTGTTCTTTGGTGAGACTGAAATAATATCTCCACCTTACCAGCTACATGTCCAGTCGTTCTGTACTGTTTTAAGTTCACTTGACCCAGCCTTGTAGGTGTTCTGCCATCTCTGTTATTTTATCTGCTCAGTTAGACCCTAATGCCTGATGCATTCTTGTAGAGTACTTAGACATTGAGAACTATGTTGAGAACGTTTGCCCAGTCGTTTGACCCCTCTAAGTGAATGCAAAAAGGATTTGTTTCAAAAATGTTCTGTTTGTCTCTGGCATAGCTCCGTCAAACTTTACAGGACAGTTTCGTATCTAAGGATATTTACTGACTCAGTAATGGAATTTGGCATTACTTTTTTTGCTGATTAACTTGTTTCAATTCCTGTTACAACTGAACAAGCCCTGCTCAAGCTCTCACAGGATCAAAGATCTTCTGCATCTGAAAACGTGTTATTTCTGTCACATGTTTTAAATTTTACAATCCTCAACAAGTCTGAAAGTCTAAAACATCTTCTAGGGTGAAACTACGATTGTTCGTCCACCTACGTACCTGGATCTTTTACAGATTTAGAGAGATTACTTTTTTGTTGTTGGTAGAAACCAAAGAATCCCTCATATTGTCGATCAACGATGTTTTTTCCTCAGGCCTTCCTAAGTGATCGGCTGTCTACGGGATTCTTTATTTTCTTGAACAGGTTTCTGGATTTTTTTCTAATATGGGTCTTGTTTTCATACTTTCGCCCATTGTTTGATTGTGGCTGCCTACCAGCTGCTTTTCAGAGATCTTTGACATGATGGAAAAGACACAAAAGACGCAACTGATGAGTAAAAAAAAATATTTTATCAACAGGAACGATAAGAGAATAAGACCTATTTTAAAAGAAAAATGATTTGCCTTTAAGATAATAAATAATAGCAATCCATACTCACAACTAAATTCTGTTTGGAACAAAAATGATTTTGGTGCCGATCCTGATGCCATTTATTGGGGGAAAAGTGAGCAATCCAGTGTCGTTGTTTAGTGAAAGCTGTCTTTTAGCACCTTTATATCATCACAGTGAACTCAAACCATAACTGTTCCTGGGATGAGTTGACATGTAGAGAAAAGAGAAGACAGCAGGTGTGTTTTTACCATTACAACATCCCTCTCACCCATCGTACAGGGGCTCTGTTACTCTGATACCTTTCATATTAACCTTTGATCCATAAACCTTCACTCCACATCCGCTTTCCTCGCCTCTGTTACGTCACCTTCGTTGATTTTGTTTTGTTTTAAGTTCTCTTGTTTTATTTAAAAGATTTTGCTGTACAAAGTGTTTAAAATATTATTTGTATTATATGATGTTAGTATGGTAATGTTCTTTATTAAGGAAGAAGAAAATTTATTTTTGTTACTGGTCTGTTTCATAATTCTTTTCTAAATTGGTATTGTAAGATATCTATGCAAGAACTGTTAAGTGGAGCATTTTTATTTAAGAATGTAATATGTGTAATAAATGGTAGAATCTGGTCATGGCTCTCTTGTATTTTGTTCTTTTAAATGTTATTAAGAACCCTTACTTAGAGGAGATAACTTTGCCGATTTCAAACCAGCTCTGTGTCAACTTGGTGTGTGCAGGGTGTCTGGTTAAGGGGTATTTGGTGTCCAGAGCAGCGGATGTCTGCAGTGTTGTTTAGCATCTGGCAGATCCGTAGACCCTTGCGGCTCTTCTTCGCAGGGAGCTCCACAATGCCAACACTGCCATGACACAGAGCTGGATTTAAATCAGCAAAATACTGTATCTCTTTAATGCTTAACACATTTTAAAACCGCAAACTCACCGTTTGGTGCAGACTGAGATGCACTCTGTGAGCCATATGGAGAGGACATAGATGGGCTGACTGAGTGTATCTCAGACTACATTAACTTCTGTGTGGACTGCACTGTCCGAGCAAAGACTGTTCAGTGTTACCCAAACAACAAAACGTGGGTAACAAATGACATCAAGAACATCCTAAAGGCAAAGAGGAGGGCTTTCAGAGACGGGAATAGGGAGGAGCTGAGGGCTATTCAGGGGAACCTGAAGGTGAAGATCAGGGAGGCGAAGGAGAAGTACAGGAGGAACAACAACTTGAGCGGGGTCTGGAGCGGCATGAAGAATATCACTGGCTTCAGACCAACTGGGAGCAGAGGAATTGAAGGCAGCTTGGACAGGGCCAACCAACTTAATCTGTTCTTTAACAGATTTGATGCTCCTGCTCCTGCCCAACCCCCCATTAACCCAACTGCTGTCTCACCGCCAACCCCACTTTGCCCCCCAGCTATGTGGAGTCCTTCACCATGTCTTCAACCTAAGCCTTAGTCTCTGAGTCCCTGTGCAGTGGAAGATATCTTGCCTTGTTCCTGTGCCCAAGACGCCACGTCCCAGTGACTCCAAGGACTACAGACCCGTGGCACTGACCTCCCACATTATGAAGACCCTAGAGAGACTGGTTCTGGAACAGATGCGGCCCATGGTCAGACCTGTTCTGGACCCCCTCCAGTTTGCCTACCAGCCCTGGCTGGGAGTTGAGGACGTCATCATCTTCCTGCTCAACCGCATCTACGCCCATCTGGACAAGCCGGCGAGCACAACGAGGGTTATGTTTTTTGACTTCTCCAGTGCTTTTAACAACATCCGGACATGGTTTCAATCATGAAATATAAACTTCTGCAAACTCTCAACAGTACACGTGTGTTGCTCAAAGTAAGGTTCTACCTGAACAACAAGTTTCTTTTCCTTTCATTTTCATCTCAAGCGCACAGAGGCAGGCATAAAAATCTGAATGTAACCTTCTAAAAAATGGCAGAAATCCCCCCTGTAGGGTCACCCAGATGACTTTAATTATGAGTAACATGGTAGCACAGTATTCCTTCGTAATGGCCATTTAAGGCAGATGGACACATCCTGTCCAGCCGCTGGCATGAGTGCAGACGTACGGAAAACCAGCATCCCATTACTACAACAGAAACTCTCAAATTCTCAACACAGCTGGTAATTTAGATCTTTATTACAGATTAAAACAATCTCATGAATATCTAGAGCTCTCCCCTGCCTGTAAATGGCTTCTCCTAGGCTGCTTAGAGTCCTGGTCTTTAATTAGAGCTGGCTTGTCAATGACTGAGCTGACATACAAACCAATGACACGCAAACTAAATGAGGTAATCAAATGATTAATGGCTAATTGGGGATCAATTAAGCAGAAGTAAGGGAGCTCATATACGGTATCTGCTCTGTGAATTTGTCCTCTTACATAGAAATAGCTAATTAACAAATTTAAAAGGGACCAATCGTAATTGTATTCCTCTGGAAGGACAGGCTTGATATTTATTCCTCTGATTTAAATCATCTTAACTGGCCACTTGGCTTTTCTGTAAATACAGACTTCGCATTTCCACATATGCTATGTTTACTTTGCTTACAGAATGCTCAAGATGCTGGATGAAGACATTTCAGTATACCCAACGCAGAGGATTATTATTATTTCTCAGCAGTGGGCTGTGTTGGCCAGAAAATGGAAATATACAATGATTAGTGTGGGCATTTTGAGGGTTTTGCAAGCTAATTCAGTTCTTGTCAGAGGTAGAGAAGGAAGGCGAGTGAGCTGTTTATAATCTTATTCAGCAGCATTAGTCTGTGTAGTGTCGGTTAGTGTTTACAGAAACAACAACCGTCAGCTTTCCTTAACAGCAGGAATAAACAGAAATGTGGTGAGCTGCCCCATGGCATATTCTATTTATCTCCCAGAAGGACCATGTCAGCTCATTTGAGTGACCGCACTGTCCACCACCACCTACCCATATAATGCTGCTTTGTACTCAAAGATATGTCAAGACTGCTCTGCACAGAACAAAAGCAGCTTTAAAATGACTCATGATGACTATCTGTCTCTATAGCAGCTAAATGCTCTGCTTTGTTCACTAGTACACCAGGTAGTGTATAGAGGGGTTTTAGAGCTTTTTTGCAGCAAACAGCTGTCTTTTGCGCCTGCAAATGACGCTGTGAGAGCGGTGAGAGTAAACTAATATAGTGAAGTTGTGGTCCGGACAGCTAAACAATAAGCTGAAACTTCCTCCGTAAAGCCGACAGGAGCTGCGACCCTCTGTCGCATTGTTTAGTCATCTTGTCATTTTATTATAGCCACTTAGGGAAAGATTGTGGTTATGGATGAAGTATGGTTATGGTAAGTTTGGAGTTAGGCAACTAAGACACTTGGTTTAGGTTAAAAAGAGTAAAAAGTAAAAACACAACTGCAGGTGACCAGAGACAAATCATAGTTTTCTACATAAAACTCAGGCTACTGCTCCATCCACCACACCAACATCCACACCCATACTTTTTGCTTCCCTTCATTAAGGGCACACTTCTTCCTCTACTGGCACTGGACATAAATCATGAGGAACACAATTATTACCTTGCTTTATTTGAATTTTGAAGATGATTTTTTAAGGGGCATTTTAGGCCTTTTATTTCCACAGGACAGATGAAGACATGAAAGGGGGAGAGAAGGGGAACGACATGTAGCAAAACGCCACAGGTCGGAGTTGAACCTGCAGTCTCAGCATCGAGGAGTAAACCTCTAAATATGTGCACCTGCTCCACCAACTGAGCTAACCCAGCCGCACCTTGCTAGTTTAACTTCCATAAAAATCCCATGTCCTGTCTCTTGTTGGTTCATTGACCTTTTCTTGCCTTTGAAATCCACATTTCAAGGCAACTGCCTCGAGGAAGTCTGTCTGCTCCAAAATAAAAGAAATCCTCCCTGGAAGAATCATATAGAAGAGAAATGAGGTCTAGTTTGAATTCTAAGATGTTTAATAAATTTTGCTTTGGTATTGTAGCTACTTAGCAAAGTCTCTCATCAATCTGAGCTGTGTATGCGCACCGTAGTTGGCTTCCAGAGTTTATATCAAACACACTGATCTGAAAATATGAAACTATGTGCACAATCTCTCTCAGACACACACACACACACACACACACACACACACACACACACACACACAATCCACTACCTGCTTGTTTTATTAAGTGTTATTTTAGCAGTGAAGCTTTACAGCTTCTTGGTTTCAAAATGTGTCACAATAAGAAAGCCTGGTGTGAAATGTACCAGGGTGTGTGGAAATTGTGGGTGGTAAGAAGCATGACATTATTTGTGTTTGTTCATAAAAACAGCTTTGTTGACACTAAAGAACTAAAGAATATTATTTGATTGCTTTTTAGTTTTCTCACAACACATGAACAAAAAACATGCTGCATCTTTTTGTATGTATTATTTCACCATCAGAGTTCCTTTCTTTGTGCTCAGTTCAGAGGTCCACAATGTGTTTAGCCTGTTTACATCTAAACTAATGGTTCAGGGTAACTGCTTGCTGGCTGTAAAATTACCTTCCAAGAATTTCCAAAAATGCAATTTACATGACACATCTTATCAAGCAAGTCATCAATCAGGCTTTGTCTAGAATTTGGGATTTGTCCAGGGTAAGAGAGGAGCCCAAACCTGGCAACCACTTTTCTTTCGCTCACTGTAACTGGTCATTACAGCGAGCAGAAGTCTGATGTGTGTTACTGATGAAAAGAACATAACTGAGTCTTTCTTTAACTTGCGTCATGTTGTTTTTACTCTCAACGATCTCTACCACCATCAGCCACTTGTTGGAGAAAACACAAGCAGCCCAAACTAGGGATAGACCAATTATCGGCACTGTATGATTGTCAGGCCTTTTTTTGGCACTTTGCACATTATCTGTATCTGCGCTACTTTGGATTGGTTACAACTTTGTGTCTGTTCCTCCGCTTCGGTTTCACTCACCACTGAGTCTGACTTAATGTCCCAACCACAACACTATCTGACTATCTTCTACTGGATGTTATGTTGAAATTGTTTAGTAAATTGCTTAAAGCAATTTAACATAGTTTTATTATTAAATACATGTATTTTGAGCAAATGCTCTGCAGCCAGAAGCTTATTAATCCTTAAATATTCCGTCTTTTAAAGTAGCACCCGCTGAGGAGTTTGTTTGGATGCACTTGTCATGTGTTTGTGATGAATAGAAAAGAAACCTGAGCTCCCACTGTGTTGCTCTTGGACAGGTTTCTCTGCCATTGGTTGGTCGTTTCAGGCTGTCAAACTCAATACAGTCCTGCCAGCTTGTGGAGGTGGGAACCCTGATTGGTTGTGACTCTGTCTTTCTGCGTTTCAAACGCTATTGCTTCATGATAGACTCACTGTTGATAGCGTTTGCCTGCTCTCCTGAGCCAGAGTTCTGTTCCAGTCTTACTCAAAACTGTTCTATGTTTTACCACAAAACTAAATTCTTTAGTTTGTTTCTGTCTATATTGCAGTGCCCATATTGATACATTTTCTGGAGGGGCACAATTACTTCCAGCAGCCTCCAGCAGCTTAGTCTGCAAAGGGTCAAAGCTCAAGAGTGTGGACTCATGGGGTCACTGGAGCAAAGAGAAGCAGTCTGACTAACTTCTGTCTTTACATGATCAGATAAATGAACTAATTGCAGCGAGTGTCTGCGGAGGTCAACAGACAATCAAGTCTTTAGCTTATCTGCTGCTTACAGCCCCTCAAAGGTCAAACACATATTACCTTGCTATCCCCACTAATCTCTGTCTCCCTGCAGTCTCTGCTCCTGCCTTACAGGGACAAGCACAGGTATGGGCTATTGTTGCCCAGGTAACAGCCCGTTTGCCCTGATTGTCTTAGCTGCCCCTCTGGTGAAAGAGCCTAAATGAACTCCTTTTTTGTTATTGTGGCTGCAACAATAATACAATACGCCCAGTTACATCAAATTAAATTGCGACAGCATCCATCACTCTTTCCCTCAGTGATGCCCTCAGCCCCCAGCTGTGTGACTTTGTTTATATTCTCACACATGGAGCACCACATATGAAAGAGAGGTAATGCCAATTCCTTCTGCCTTCACATGAGTTTTGTGAAGTTAGGGATATGATGACATATGCCCTGTGAATAGTAAAAAAAAAAAAAAAAAATCCACTTGAGCTTTGAATAAAGTGCAGCTTCAGCTTGTAGCGTTTGCATCACGTCGCAAAGCATTGCCTTATATTTACATAAAATGCTACGCTATCAACCAAAGCTAATGATAGCCTATGTTGCTGCAGCAGGCTAACGTAGCCTCGTTACATCTGTTACATCAGTATGCATTCTGTAGAGAACCAAGAGGCTCAGGGATGGGATGGTTTGGGTTCTTGAATCATGCCAGGTTATACAGGACATTGTTTACAGTCAATATGTTAAGTGAGTTTTCAACCAACAATCAGATTTGATGTTAGTGAAAGTAAAAGGTACGTTATTTTGTTATGAAATGATAAATTAATGACCCAATTAGTAAATTTAATAAACTTTTCATTAAAAAACAAAAAACAAATGATAGCCTAATGTTAGTTTTGTGTGCTTAAGTATGCCTTAAGTAACAAAGACGATTGAAGAAAAGAGAAAAAGAGCTCAAAGGAGCAGCTAAAAGATTTGCAACTTTGCACAGCTGGATTAAAACTGCCAGCTGCAAAATAAGCATCTGATAATTTTAAGCAATCTACCTACATTAGTCATGTATTCATTTTCTTTAAGTTGGAGTAGGGTAATAACTCATTAAAACAAATGTTTCCTTTAATAATGAATGCACAGTAAATTGTGTCTGTGCCATGTGTGGCATTGTGAATTAGTTATTATTTTATGTATATCAAAAGTTCCAGTTCACAGAGCAGTTGAGAACCTGGGATCGGTAAAATACTTTTCCTAACTGTAGTTATGTTGTAATTTTTCTTTATATAAAAGCATACATAATATTTATGCTGCCAAATCATAGCATTCGTTATCTCAACCAGAATTACTGAGTTCAAAGCCAGTTCAACTGGCAGCATTAGTGTCAGTGTTCAGTTTTTCAGCAGTTAAAAATAGCCAACAGTACTGTATAAATTACTTTATTCAGATTATAATAATTCTATTGCCACAAGGCTACAGACCAGAGAGGGAGGGAGAGCATGCGGAGCATCACTTAACAAATCAGACAACTACGTAATGAGTGTGGTGAATGTTCCTATAAAAGGGCCATATCAGTAAAAGCGTGATAAGGAACAAGATAGAAGCCGTGGCCAATAGTATTTTTAATTTAAAGATACATTATAGAACTTATTCAGAATTATGTTTCTTTCGGAGACATATTCATCTTTGAAGCTTGGGGGAGGGGGGGTTGCCTTTTTTTCCAGATTAAAGCAATAGCCCCTCCAAATGCTGGTGCACATCCATGCTCCACTTCAATACCTCTTTCTCACAAACACACACAGTGAATTTAGTTACCTGCTTTGTGCAGTGAACTGATTTATTATACATCACGTAAACAAGAGAACATGTTTCCTTTACTCATGTTCAGACACATAACCACCTTTTAATGGGATTTGTTTGTGCATGACAAAACATCAGTAAGGGAAAGTACTTCTGCATCATTTTGGAAATTAACTGGAAACATCATTACTCATATTCAAAATAATGAAACTACAAACTGAGTCAAGTTGATTTTGAGTCAAGTTATACAACTGAAAATGTGACCGTAAAGGTGGGCTCTTCACTACAGTCCTCTTACGGCAGCAGCAGTCTAAATGCTCACAAATATCTCCATCCTAAGTCACTAATACACTTATATTAAGCCAGCCTTAAAGCGTAACTCTTGCCAAAACTCTTGTTTTTTTTTTTAGTATACTTGAGTCAAACTTTTCTTTAAAAGCACAATTAGGACGAAAACGCCACTTTTAAGACCTTTGTTTTTCGTAAACTCTGTGTACACAAACAATGCTTGTGTTCATGTGTAGAGCCCCTGGTGATAGCAAAGTCTCATCTTGTGTCGAGCCTTCTCAGTGTTAAATCTTGCGTTTTCGTCTTAATTATGCTTTTAAACAAACGTTTGACTCGGGTACATTCACAAAAAACCCTAGGTTGCATTCTGGCGAGTGATACGCTTGAAGAAATGTACAATGTGGTCATATGTTTAGAAACAAGTTGCAATGTTATCAGAATAAGGTCCAGAATGATGCTCCCACAATACATTTAGAAGTTTGTGAGAAAGATTTAACAATAAAATAAGAATGAAGTCTTAATGTATTAAAGGCTCAGCATCATTGTCATTGTGCAATACAGGATTGCACAATAAAACGCAGTTGTAGCCTCCTCCACACAGCACACACAGAAAATGTATACACAAATAACAAATGTTTCAATTAGAATAGAATGAAATAATGTAATAGAGCAAAAACATATCAAAGTAGCACTAAAGAGATAATCCAAATGATAATCGTATGATTTTAGTTTTCAATCCTCCCTAAACACCCTATTAATCGTAAATTGTGTGTAGGTGGTATCGGAGAACTCTGCTTACTGACCAGCTGCAGGTAAACGCAGGTTTACTGTTTCAATCTTACTTGAAACTTTCATTCCGCTGCAGTAACATGCTCTTGTAATATCAACAAGCTGTCACATACTATACAATCTTTCTGTGACCAGGCCCTCCCTGCATCTTGTCCCCACTGACACGGTGTACATTTTCTTGAATTTGAAATACACATATCAAAGTTCATCTTTCCAAGTAAACACTGACTCAAGGGGATTAATCCATAACCTTTCAAATGTAGGACGTTTTTTTCTAATTTTGCCATGTGTAAATTGCATGGCCGCATTCTCCTGCTGCTTGAGTCATTAAACTGCACTGGTGTTTGGTTTCACATTTTTGGCATGATCATACTGCCCTCATAAGCAAATAGCACTGCCAAGTCTTCCAAGACAAACACACACATGCAGACACACAGCTTAAGTAAGCTAAAGTGCCAGTCTCCCTGAATGACAACGTACAATTGAAATGTAATCAGGTGACATTACATCTTTATCTGGAACAGTAATCTGGCAAATCGTCCTCTTTGTTCAGACAAATGTTCTGCTTATCACCAAGAGTCAAATATCGAGCAGTGATATTTCTACCTACGTCTCCCTCTGTCTCAGTCAGAGCTTCTGCCATTTGGTTATCTTTATCACCGGCTGTACTGTAAAGCTTTAAATTATTCAGAGCACAGATAGAGAGAAAGAAAGTGGGAAAGGGGGGGAGACATTATCTTTGACAGCAGCCTCCATTTTCCAGCTCTTCTGTCTCACTGCACATCAGATCAGACAGTGTTTACCAGAATAAACCCTGTCCTCCTTCGTCTTCTTTGCTCTTCCTGTGGAGGCTCTCACAAGCTGAGTTTCCATCCACTTGTCAATTGAATTATCCGAAGTTCAGTAAAAAAAACTCATGCGGATAAAGCTGGTGAAAGTGTGTTTCCATCCAATGACTTTAAATCGAATAAAATAGTGCGTAATGATGTCACATGCTGTTTTGTGATCAAATTGGCAAATCGAATTGATTTCAGACATTTTAAGGTGTTTCCATTCATTTTCGCACTGTATCGCACAACATTCAAGCAAACTTTTGCGAACAAAGTTTTTCCAGACAAAATGGGTCGCACCGTCTACCAACACGTGATCAGTATTGTATGTTGTAGTGCTCATGTGCCAGCTAATCCGGCACCGCTGAGACAACTCTTTTTTGAGACATGTATCGCTGTTTGAGCGCTTTAGACTTGTCGTAACCTTTGTTGGCCATTTCCTTCGCGAGTTCCTGATAAATTAAACTCAAAAAGTGTCTCAACCATGAGCGGAAATGAACTAAAACAAATTCTTCGTTTTGTGGCGGGTTGCAACCATAAAATGATCTCAAACTTAATCACAATTAATTATTTATTCTGAAAATAAAGTTTCCATCAGCGATTATCACACATGCCAAATATCAATCAAGACAAAATCCGATGAGACCGAACGTACATCCTTTGAGTCGATATTTATGAAATTCCATCGAATTTTACTGTTTCCATAAGGCACTTTTCATTCAATATCACTTAACTTGGATAAAAATGTGTGGATGGAAACATGCACTTGTTTGCTGTGCAGTTATAACTGGACAGATGCATTAGGTTTACTCAGCAGTTGTATATCATCATCTACTGCACAGTGATCCTCATCCACCTTTGAGGCAGTGGAACATTCAGAAGCCCATTGTTGATGCACTGATACAACCAAAGACTCTGGTGCTGGGTCCCACTGACCAACAGCACCCCTTGCCTTACTCACCTAACGTAGGGTACACTGCAGTATAGAGTGTATCTTAACCTGTCCAACATCTGCTTCACCAAATTATTATTAGCTCACAATTTCGAGATTTCAAGTCTTATAACTGTCTGTTGTTATATAGTGTCCCAGAGGGATTTCTGTAGTGTATCGTAGTGTTATTGTCAAGTGCCCAGAAATGTTTTCTATAGTGTCTCATTCTCATATGGTGTCCTATAGTATTTTCTTCAGTGTTTTCTTATTTTGTCCTACAACGTTTTCTCTTGTGTTCTACAGTATTTTTTTTGTTGTTGTATTTATTACATGGGGAAAATAGAGACCCTGCTGGATCCAATTAATGGTTTGCATGGTGCTTGCTTTTATTCAGTGCACAGCAAGACGGCTTGAGAATGTAAAAATGTGAAGTTTGTCTTCAGGCAAGTATAATGAATGGAGGTTTAACATGAGCTTTTCTTACAAGGAAATTCCTCTTTTCCTTAGTACCAGATAATGTCCAGGAAACTTCTCTGGAATTTATGAAGAATTATATCCAAGATTACAGACTAAACTAAAGCATAACATAATGTTCGGTAGTGTAGTGTTGTTTTTATGACGTCTTAATTGGTAATATCCTAAAATGTCAAAACGTACAATCAAAATATGACAAAAAGTCAAAAACTGAACTCTAGATGGTTCAGCAACCGAAGAACTGTCACAGAAACCCTGCTTTAACTCCGAATGATGGCAGAGCATTTTGAGCTGGTTTGAGATCTATAAAGTTTCTGTTCATCAATGGAATCTCTCAGCTTCCAGAAACTACATTTAATTATAAAATGTGTGTTGAAAATCTCGATCCATCAAGAACCCAAACTCATTTTGGCTTCCCCGTTAAGGTCAGGAGCTGTGCGTGCAGTTGACTCACCTTTATAACCACAGCATGCACAAATGGGCATCACTTTTACGCATATTCAAACAGATATAGAGAGACATGAAAAAAAAAAATCTCTTGAAAAACCTCCTTGATGCGTACATCCCAGCTGCTGGAGCTCTGTCAGTAGTGGTTTTCTGACAGGGCTGTAGTCAAGTCCTCCTTTGTCGACTCCAAGACAAGGATAAGTCGGGCTGAGTCTAGACAAGTCCAAAGCGGTTCAAGTCCAAGTCTAGACCACGTCCCAAAAAGTTTGAGTCCAAGACAAGACCGAGTCCAAATTGGAGACAGTCAGTACCGAGACAGAAAAAAAAGAATCCTCTTCAAGACCACTTACTTACCTCTTCATAATTTATGTGATGTAAGAGACAGTATATCTTCTATTTTAAGATGATCATTTTGCCTTGTGACAATCAAAAAGCAAGTGCAGAGTAACACACTATAGGATCAAAGTAGGCCATATTGTTTACTTAAAAAATATAAAATGGAAATGTTCCCATTCTTGAACTTATTACTTGTCCTGAAGAATTCCTAGTACACAGTGCTCGCTGACATTGTACCTGTGGTCAAAATGAACGTGACTGATACCTGATGATTGAGGTAAATGATGCAGCCAGGTGTCTACCAAGCTACCAATCTCCGTACTGGTTTGTGCTTCATCAATGGTTTTGTTTTGAAGGAGGACATTACTTAAGAACAAAATCATTTAGTGCTGAACCCGGTCGAGACCAACTAGAATATGTGGCTAATCTGAGTCGGGACTCAAGTACTACAGCCCTGTTCTCTGATGCCTAAACACAGACCTGAGGTCAGGGTTTCTTTAAGCCCTGTAAGCAAAATGATCATAACCCAAAGGAATAATGGCCAAAACAACAAAATCAGACCCAGGTTGTTAAGAATAACATGGATTTTCCTTTAATCAAAAAAGCTATTGACTCTGCTTAGATGTAAGTTTGTAATGGAACTCCTGCCTTTGATAAGAGGCCTGAAAGAGCATCGTTGGATTCCTCCCGTCCATGGAGCTAAAAGCCTTGAGCTCTTTGTGTCCTTTCTGTCAGTCTGTAATCATCAAACATGAAACGGTATAAAAAAGAGTGAACGACAGAGCTGCTGAAGGGCCCGTTTCTCCTCGCAGGAAGATGGTTGAACAGAGCTTAGAGGAGAACAATGAGACCCTGTCCTAGCCGAGCCACTCTAGATTCTAGATATATTATTAACCACAAACCCCAGTTTCCCTTTTTTTTGAAAGAAACTGATTTAATTTTTCTGGTTGAGGACAAGGTCGTTTTTAAGAGAAATCCACCTGTCGACATTTCTAGGCTGCAGTTGTGTCGTGCTGTGACAGTTCACAGTGTCAATAACATGTCATTTAATTGCACCCTCCAGCATTTAATATTCGGCATAGACAGCGAGTATCCCTGAGGGTGCATGATTAATAAGATTTATTCAATATTGTGAGTCATTTTCAGCTCAATGATAATTGATGCAGATCGCTTCATATTTCATGTCATGTAATGTTGTGCTGTGATAGCCACACATTTCTTGCGTGCGTCGATACACAAGAGGAAAGCTACTCAATGTGCAGCAATGTGTTTAAAATAAAAACAGAAAGTTGAACATTCATGTAAAGTGGAATTAAGGAGGAGAAGAGCGACCGAGATGTACAGTACAGAAGCAGGGAAACTGTCATATTGGTAATTCATTCATTCTCTTGTGCATATCCTTCAGTTCTCTGTGTGTGTTTAGAGTACATTTGTGTGTTTTCTGCACCTGGTGCATCCTGCGGCAGCATAAGAGGAAAAGGAAGAGGAAGCCTGAGCTAACACTCACACACACACCCACACAGACACATGCAGCCTATTCACACTCACACACAATGAGTTTCTTCTGAGTCAAGGTCTCAGGTCATTGTTTGAGGATCTGCTCTGATAGAACTGGAACAAAGAGCACAGCAACAACAGTAGACTCCGTAACACAATACAGTGCCACAGTGTGTGTGATGACTGTATTTTTCCACGTTTATGTGTACACATGATAAACAATAAGGACTACTATGCATGCTTCATGATCATGTACTCAAAATGCTTCATGTGTAAATGTTAACTTATATTAATTGTAAAATGCACTCACATATTAAAATAAAAGCAGTTCTGCCAGGTCCATTAAAGCCAAGAACAACACAGACAATAAAATGCTTTAGGAATTTAATTGAAATAAAAAATAAAAAGTTAAAAAAAAAATGTAAATAAAAAAGCAGAGAGTCAGGGGACAGCAGCAGCAGCGTTAGGGGACGCTCACACAGTTTAAGACTGGGAGAGCTGAACAGTTCCTCCCAAATGAACAGAGCGGCAACGATGACATAGACACAAATGGCACGTTGTACACGACAAGGTGGAGCAGGGGAGAAGGTGGGTAGCACAGTTGCGAGTAGCAAGCAGTTACGAGCAAACTAGCAGCTTTAAGTATGGCGCCCTGTTTGAGTGTAGCCATTTAGCAGTGAGGGGAGTTGACCAGCTGATGGGTTGATGCAGATCAGCTGTTGCAGCTCAGCTGATGCAACAGTGTTGTTGGCCAATAGTTAGTAGTTGGTCTTGACCACTCCTTCCTTGTTCTGCCTGCCAGAACTGACACTGATGTTCAGTTAATTGTGGAGAATATTCCTCTTTAGAGGATCAATTTTTGATGTTTAAACCTCTTGAAGTACAATGAGATTGGTCTCCTCCCTCCTCTGTAGCTCGTCATGTCAAAACTAGTCTCTATCCTTGATATTCCACTTCCGGGATTGTTCCGTTGCCGTAGGAAATTCCAACGGTATATGTCCATTTCCTTTCACTTTCTTTGAGTTGGAATTTTAAACTCCGGTGGATATAAGGGAATACGGTTAACTGCTCTTCAGATCTCTGCAGAGTAAATTGAGACGGCTTACTAGACTATCTGTCCAATGTGAGTTTTTTCTCGCATTAACTAAAACAACTTCCTTCTTGAGGCTATTTTGCAGCGGCTCCATGCAAAGCTTGGTGCCGCCCATGTTAATTGTGATTGGTTTAAAGAAATGTCAATAACCCAGAGCTTGTTTCTCTCCCATCCAACACATCCAAATGTTAGATCTCTGATCTCAGGAGAAGTTTGGGTTTTCATCTAAAGCACTAAGCAGCACCTGGCCGCAAGGGTTTAAAAGTATTATAAAACAACACAAAAACAGGTTGTTATGTACTATTGGCTCATGAACATTATATAATACAAGCCAAAACACATTGTTTTATGACTTTATTGTTGGCAATTTTTCCATTACAGTAAATAAAGATCAGTTCAAGAGTTTTCAAGAGGTTCTCATACAATGCTTCATGAGACAGGTCCAACATAGCTACAGCTTTGAAAGGAAAATGTTTAAAGGTCAAGATTCTGAGACCTAAAAGACTCACAGTTTGCTCATAAAGACTTGATTTAAATGCAGTTCAGCAGCAGCAACCCCATCACACAGTGAGTCATTTGATTTAGTGAGTGTGTCAAAAAAAAGCACTTAATGGAGATTCAGCATTCTGAATGAAGTAACTCAGATACATTGTGTGTTTGTGTGTGTGTGTGTGTGTGTGTGTGCGTGTGTGTGTGTGTGTGTGTGTGTGCGCTCTGTCAGCCTGTCCTTGCTGTGTCCAGCGGTGACAGCAGAAGCTTTGGTCCTGTCACTGCTCATTGCTGCTTTACATCCACAGCGCTCACAACATGTCAGTGTTCCTGTTCCACATGGGGGCCAGTGGGGCATCATTACCATCTGGCTATAAGGCTATACTGATGTGAAATATAGGCCAGTGAACACACACAAACATACAATCACACACACTTACACACTGATCATCCACACAGTGTGCTGTTAGCACTTGGAGAGCAACAGAGGGAAGGAGGCGATGTGTGTGAGGCGAGCCGCTGTGACAGTCCGTCCAAAATGACCGCCAGCACTCTGGTGGCAGTTGGCCTGGTTCCTTCTCATTGCTCTGTGACATTCCCTCAATCAAAACTTTAACACACACACACACACACACACACACACCACACACACACACACACACACGCTCACACATGCAGAGTGAGATCCTCCAGTGACCATCATTGTCTCACTAGACTATCCATATGAGTCATTCTTCCCCTGGCTACAGCTTCCAGGAAAAATACACTCAAACACACACTAATTTGTCATTCTCCATTCAGCTACAATAAAGATCAACACATGTGGCCTGTTTCCAGGAAAAATAGTTCCTTTTTCAGCCCCTTTATAGAATAAATACTCCCCATATGGGGGAAGAGAAAAACTGTAATGTTCTGATAAAATAACTATCGGTAGCTAATTGATATTTGTAAATATCTGTTAGGAGCATTTATACTTGTGCTGTGTGCTGCTGGTGTGTCTGCGACGTTCTAGCGTATCTCTTCAAGAGAATACCAGAGCCGGTACATAGTGTGCGTGACTTAACCAAACAGTAATTTTTCCGCAAAACCAAAACTTTGAGTCAGAGGCTGAAAAGCCCCATAGAGCTGCAGATCTTTCTGATCATCATCTCTCTGGGTCGTCACAGTGAGCAACCACTTATTATTATATATGTGCTCACTGAAAGATATTGATTAGTGGAGCTTTCAAGTAAGAGTGCATTTGCATATTTTCTTAAGAAATTTAAATATTCTATGCACCCATCTATAAAGCTCAGTGCATTTTATTTTATGAAACCAAAGCAGGCTGAATGATGAACAATGACACATACATAGCAGGGTATCATTCTAAAAATAAACAGTCGTTGTCTGTGGTTTTTAATAGGCCTATATAAATTGTTTTTGCAGAACTGGTAGAAAAGAGCTGAATTATCTACAGCACTTATCCCTGGTGAGTTTCACCTTGCCCAGCAGCAGTCTTCTGAGAGCTGTTGGTCTCATTAATCTCTTGTTTTTTCTCCCCTCCCTGCTTTCTCTCTTTTTTTCTCCCTCATCCCTCGCTCCTCCTCTCTCCTTTCCAGACAATGATCCAATTAGCTGCTAGCTGCGGTGGCACCAGTTGCCTACAGATGTCAGATGTGTGTGTGTGTGTGTGTGTGTGTGTGTGTGTGTGTGTGTGTGTGTGTGTGTGTGTGTGTGTGTGTGGTGTGTGTGTGTGTGTGTGTGTGTGTTGTAACTGCCTCAGTAATTACCAGTCTGATACTACTGCAGCTCAGTAACCTTGCTCTGAGTTCTGACTCCATGCCTCACACTGCTGGGGTGCACCGCTCTTTAAAGGGTACATAGTGCTGGGAACAAGTTCTATCGCTTTAATCAACTGCACTGCTGTAGATGTCATGGATGAGCTCACACTGCAGTCATGGTAATATACCGTGTTATCACTAATGGGGTTACATTTATAAGCTCAGTTTATGTGTGTTTGTGCATTTCCATTTCAGTTTCTTAAAGCTCACCGTCCCCCTAGATGATCTGATCCGTCTAAAAGAGCTCCAAAATAAACATTTATATAGTTGTATACTAGTTTGCAACAAGAAATCAGAAGACAATTTTACAAATAAATTGTGAAATAATAGAAATGATAATAACAAAACAAAATACAAGAAACAGAAAAATATGCGATGCATCCTGAATTATGTTTTTCTTATTAATGAGGTAATTCAAAATTTCCAAATATTCACACTTAACACATCCATAAATGCTGATTGACAACACATTTCATTTGTGTTTCAGTGTTTCGCTTGTGGCAACTAAAGCATGACTCATGTTTTCATGATTAAGTTTGAACACTCATAGCACTTGGTTATGTTTCAGGAAGGTAACAGGAATCAAAAATTACATTTTCCTCCTTGCACATAAATGTAATGTAGAGCCAGACGTACCTGGGTCTGTACTGGGTTTACGCTCACTACTGTGTTGCCTGCGCATCTTTCCACACATTCTCATTCCCCAGCTGTCCTCCAAATGCCCTCAGTGTGCTCCCACCTAAGTCACCTGTCTGTACACCTGCTCCTCATTACTTCCAGTATAAATACCCGCTCTCTGGCCCCTGTGCCTTGTTGCTAGGTTGCTTCTGTTTTCTTGTTGCCATAACTTTCCAGACATTTCTGCTTGTCAGTTTCCTGTTCCCTGAACGGTAAACCTGCCTGTTGGATTTGTTTGCCTGCTTTGACTGTCTCAGATTGCCACTCTGACTTTCAACTCAGCATTCTGAAAATAAAGTCAAAACTCAGAATTCTGAGTTCAAAGTCCAAATTCTGAGAATAAAGTCAGATTTTGACTTTAAAGTTAGAATTCAGAGATTAAAGTTAGAATTCAGAGATTAAAGTTAGAATTCAGAGATTAAAGTCAGAATTCTGAGTTTAAAGTTAGAATTCTGAGAATAAAGTCAGAATTCTGAAATTAAGTCGATTCTGAATAAAATCAGAATTCTCAGATTAAAGTCAGAATTCTGAGTTTAAAGTAAGAATTTTGAGAATAAAGTCAGAACTCAGATAAAATTTTCCCCATTGGCCATAATCTTCTTCTTTACTTTTCGAATGTACCTGAACTGTGACACAATTATGTTTCCAGAGACATTGGTACATGCATACCTCATACACAATAATTTATTTAGCAAAATTTAAAACGCCATCCAGTCTTGTTTAAGATGTCTAAAATTATACATTATGTAAAAATACTCTTGACAATGGAACTCCCTAATCTATTATGTTTATATTTGATAATTCTACATTAGTGATTTACGTTCATGTAGCATGGCAAAAAGTAAAGTGGAGGCCTGGTTTCTATCTTGTCTGGTATGTTCATAGTCAATGTTTTTTGCTATAATATAACTGATCTAAAGCTTTACAGCCTTACAACTGTGTTTAAAAAAAAAAAGCTGTTTGCCACATAAAAGCAAGGCCATCCTTTTCTGTGTATTCAATGTGAACAGCATTTTTGAAAAGCGTGAGCGTGGAATCTACTGGCTGAGTGTTGATTGAAGGTCAAATCTAAGAGGAAAAATAATAATTTCAAAATGTGCCTGCATTATTGTGTATGAAAGAGGCGTCATGTATTTGTGTGTTTGAAGGTGCATTACTGATCTATTGTCCGTCAGTCTCCTCTCTCTTCCCTTTCCCTCCTTTGTCCTTTTCTCTCCATCCTTCAAGCCTGTTTCATCAAGGTCCTTAGGTCAAAGGGAGCAGCAGCTGCCTGAGGGTTTGACCTCTGACCTTTTGTGTTACAGCAACGTGCCCTCCATTTATACTCTATTTAACACAGCAATATGAGTAAAGAAAGAACAGGGCAGCGCAGGGCAGGATCAATGAGGGAGCATGCCTGGAATTCAGCAGCAGGGCTTCATCTTTGTACATGGGAGGAGGGGGGGAGGTTAGGTTGATGTACTGTATTGTGGAATTATATAAAATCATTGTATATACATGATTTATAATCTAATATAACTCCACATGGACAAGCCGTGTAGCATCAGTTGCTGACACAATTGCTTGATTAATTGATTATTGGAGTTATAGGAAATTAATTGGCCAAAATTTTGATTACTTCATCTTTCATTTATCATTTATTTCTTTCTCACATTTTTAGATTTGCGGTTTTTTCTCTGTTTTGTATGATTGTAAATTAGATATGTTTTGCTTTGGGACTGTTGGTTGGACAAAATAACAAATTTGAACATGTGTATTTTGTCTGTTTTCTGACATTTTATACATTACAAGATTAACTGAGAATGAAAACAAGAACACGAGTCTAGCAGCTCTGTGGGGCTGTACTTACAGCACCGGGGCAGTGCTAACATGTCCATCATGTTTTTTTTTTTAATCTTCCGTGTCCTCCTTGGCACCTTCCAATGGTTCTGGAGACATTTCACTCAAACCCACAAATCTTTAACTTGTGGCAATAGATGAAAAGTCAGTGGATCACCAAAGTCATTAGGATTTATTGGCTGGAAACCATGAATGGCTAGACAAAGATTTTGTGACAGTTCATTTTGTAGATGTTGAGATATTTTTTTGGTTGACTGAAAACTTTGACCTGCTGGTGCTAGATGGAAATAAGTGGGATCACCAAAATTACTATCATTCTTGGGCAATCCATACAATAGTTGTTGAGATATTTTAGTGTGGCGTGATGGATGGATTAGTCACCACATTCATGACTAAAAATTGTTACTTGCAGCCCAAGTACTGTCAATGCATTGTCCATATAACAGTGTAGCATATTACATAAAAGTGGCCAGGTTAAAGTGATGTTTTAGTCTGCAGATTATGTTGAAAAATATCTATCTATATTTATCAAGTAGTCTTGAACCAATTTGACTTTTTTGTGTGGAAATTCCCACTCCACAGGAAATTTGGATCTTTTCATCATTTTGGACCACAAATAACATTTTGGGCCATAAAAGTCCTGAAAGATTAAAAGCACAGGCGGAAAAACATCAACTTGAACTTAAAAAATTTAGAATCTAAAATATAAGTGTTACAAAAAACAAACCAGGAGTTGAGCCTGCATGTTAGGCATGTTTTTATCTCCAACGCGTGACCAGGTGCACCAACTCATATACATTGTTGTGTGTGTGTGTGTGTGTGTGTGTGTGGTGTGTGTGTGTGTGTGTGTGGTGTGTGTGTGTGGTGTGTGTGTGTGTGTGTGGGTGTGTGTGTGTGTTGTGTGTGGTGTGTGTGAGACCAGGTGTGGATCATGCAGAGACACAAGAAATGCAGAAACACAGACAGATGGCCAAAGTCTTTGATATGCACATGTGTTAACAGACACTATGCAGCAGGAATATAAAATATTGGAAAATATGGAATACTTTGTCATAGGTTGAAAAGCTCATAATCCTTTGGGCCTTTCGTATAGCCTAGTTGGTTCTGTCTCAGTTGAGAAAATCTTGGAAGATGAACCTTTCTCTACATAAATATATACAAATAGATTATCCTCATATTCTGACTTTCAACAATTATGGATTGTTTATTGATTTTGGTTTTCAACGAAACACTCTCTGATCTGTTTTTGTGTCGACATTGTCAGGTTTGGAATGGTTATTACTGCAACAAGTGAAGCTGTTGCCTAGTAACAGCTATGAAATCTAATTAAGGGCAATGATACAGGAGCATAGAAAAGTATTTTTATTATTTTATATATTTATTTCTGATTTGGTTTGTAGTTGTCTGTTAAAATCAGATATGTTCATAGTGGACACTGCTACCACTGATTTAAAGCAGTGTGCAAGGATTATGCAACAGCAGGTAACCATAGCAACAATAGGAATGCTTGATGCTATGTTCTGAAACTGAAAAACACAACTTAAACCGCTTGCAGGTCAACTTTAAACCTCGGATGGTGTTTGAACTGGCTGTGGTGTTTAGCCGTGGTACAGTAGTGACAAGGCCCGATCAGTCGTTGAGCTTTTTAGCAGCCTGGGGCTGCTGTTATTGTCTCATTGTCTATGTTTGGACTACATGTAAATGTGAATGTATGACTGCGTGAATGAATACTCTATCTTGTAGTAGAGTTTTGTTTGCTGTGAAACAGCAGATCAACAGTCAGACTTCAACAGTTCGTCATAAACAGGCCTGTAACCCTCAACAACAAGCTCTGATTGGTTCTCCCCGCTGTGGTCTAAAGTCTTTAATTAACATGTCTGTGTGACAGTGGAGCATGTGTGTATGTGTGTGTATTCTGGTAGACGAGTGTGAAATTGGCTAATTAACGTGACCTCCCTTTGATCTAGGGAGAACACACATATGACATCTGAATCGGGGTGAGCCTGAGGGATGGGATGGTTTTTGGAAAGTGTGTGTGTGTGTGTGTGTGTGTGTGTGTGTGTGTGTGTGTGTGTGTGTGTGTGGTGTGTGCGTGTGTGCGTGGTGTGTTCCCATGCTTGCCGCTGCTTTGAAAACTTGGTTCTACCCTGTGTTAACCCTTGAGCTGCAAAACACAGAAAAGAACAGAAGGGCAAGAGTTCAAGGTTCTTTTTGACTTTCATAAGTTATTTTATAAACCCACAAGTTAAGCAAAACATAAAATGAAAGTAAAACTGGCTCTCATTTGTGTACAAATTACGTTTGGTACACATGTACCCTTTGATGCCCTGATTGCCCTGAGCTATTCCTGACCCACGCCACTCCCATAACACCATGTTTCTATCCAAACCTTTTTATATGAATTAATTAGAAATTCTGGATGAAAGCATAACTTTCCCCTGAGCTGTCCAACACACTGCTGCACCTGTACGGGACACTCTTGAATCATGAGATTCATTACTGGCATCTCTCTGTCATCATTTTGCTTCGGAGAGCAACATATATGATCTCATATGAGCTGAAACCAAAGAAGCTGCTCAACGGCACTAAGATCTAAACAGCCAAGCTCAATGATTGTTTTTTTGTTCTGATATTGGAACCTTGTGCTCAGATAAACACTTTATCTACCTAGCGGATGAATACTCACCTAATTCACTTTCCATTTGTTGCCACATTTGTAATTTTCCTTGGTTTGCAAAATGATCACAGCCTCTTTAAATAATTGCAATCAGGTGATTATGTAGTAATTGCTGGCCTACCCACAGCCAGACCTAAGTGGTCATTACAGTAGTAAAAGTCAGAATTTAATAAAAAAACATTTTGGGTGTTCACTCTTAAATAGATGTGAGGAGAGAAGCACCATTGAATAAGAGGAAGAAATAAAATAGCAGTTCTGTTGCAGCATTGCTGCACCAGATGGAGGGAGTTAAACACAAAACAGATGGACAATGAACTGCTTCATCACACCAATATGTAAGAACCATATTCACTTCTGCAACGTGTGCCCTCAACCAAAGAAACAGAGCCCGACAGTAGTGATATCCAGAGAAAACACTATTAGTATCATTTTTATCATCTTATTTATTTTAGAGATAATGAATTTGTTTAAGAGTACCATGGTCAGTTAAGCAGGCCTTAAAGGGAAACTAATATGCTGGTTATGTCAGAAAAAATGTTTGCAACAGCATGTTTGCATTTTAACAGAAGCTCAGATCCTGAAAATGTAAACATCTGCAAAATCCATTCCTTCGTTAATTAGTGGCCTATTGGGCAAATGTGCTAAACATTTTTAAAAACATATAATAATATGCAGAGAAAATGTGTGAGGAGTATTAGCCTGTAATTGTGGGAGGACCATTTCCTCTAGCTAGAATGGTGTGTAACCGGGAAAGTTTAAATGTTTTATAACTACGAGTAACAAGAATAATATATTTCTATAGTGACTTTGTACTACAGCTGTCAATCAAATTTTTTTATCGCAATTAATCGCACGAGTGTCCAATTAACTTGCAATAATTGCGAATGAATGACATTTTTTCATCTGTATTTTAAAAAGGATATTTCTCAAGTGATATTTGAGCCTCAACTACTCCAGTGGTAACTCAATTCATATCGACAGTACATGCAAATAACTTTAGTCTTGTGGCGAGAACCATTGGGAAGGGGTTGGAAACTCAACTTTTTACTCAAAAGACCCTTTTCTTTATCTATTGTTGGTGAAGAAGCTTTGTTTCTGCTAGCCATCCACTCCCGTTCATGGATGGGTTATATGACCCTTAAGACCTGCTCCTAATCCTCCTCCTTGATCTTTAACCCCCCCCCCACACACACACACCCCACACACCACCACACACACACACACACACACACACACACACCCCACACACACCCTGCTGACTGCCTGCACAGTGCTACAGCGCAGGAAGACAGAGGTGGAGAAAGCATCATTGTGTAGTGTAAACCGAGGATCTGTGGACTGCATGCATGGGAATGAAATATCATTGAACATATTTATCGCTAAATGTGTCTGAAGTCTGAAGTCGCTAAGAGGGTCTGAAAAGTCGCTAAATCTAGCGAGAAAGTCACCAAGTTGGCAACACTGGCCCCAAAAATTACTGATGCAGCTTCCTGATTTCCCAAACTACAAAGTAAAATCCCAGAGCATGCGTTCATTTATCACACGGTAAAATAAAATTAGTGGCGTTAAAACTCGTCATTAACGTGTTCATTTTAAAAGCCCTATTTTGAACTAATATCCTGGCAGACTGAGGGCTGTAATTACTTAAAATGATTGACTAATTGATCACAAGAACTTCCGTTTAGTTGTGCATTTTAATTGAAGCTGTGAGTGCAGGCACTGTTTCACCCTCCATTTCATTAAGTAACTAAATGTGAGAGCTCACTGGGCGTCACAAATGTAGAGCAATATCAGCAGCAAAGCAATTTATAAGATACACAACCAAAATCAACTTACAATGCAACCAAAAGGAGCATGTAGACGGGAACTAAAACAGGTCCGCAAATTAAGCCCTGAGGAACTCCACAGCCAAAAGGAGGAAAATTCATTCAAAATTGTATGCATCTAAATATTTATTTATTTTAATTTCACTAATAATTATATTAGTTTAATAAAATTAGTTTGTCACCAGTAAAGCACTTTGAACTGCACTAACCCATGAAAGGTGAAATACAAATTAAGTTTCACTTATTGAGTGACTGATTGACTGACTAATTAGTTGTATCAAGAGCAGTATGTAATCAAGAGGAACATAAAAAGCAACTTCTTCATGATTTTGCCACTGAACTTTGCTGTTAACACCCTAAACTACAACTTACGGGGGTTGATGATGCTGTTTCTAAGCATTTGTCTACTTAGTTACTGGTCATAATACTTACCATTCACCTTTATTTTTTATCATGTATATCTACACTTGAATTACTAACAGGTTGTAGTTTTTTTATTTGTGTTTTCTTTATATAATATTCATTTTCAGCTTAAGGTTTTTAACATGTCACCGCTTTTTGTTTGAACACGAGACGTCCTCTGTTCGTCTACTTTTTATGTTTTACTTTACGTCACAGACTGTTGGACTGAAACTGCTCACCTTTCTTTCCTCCTCTCTACTTTCACTGTCCCTCATGGTTCCTCTTTGATCGCAGCCTGTCTGATCTCATCCTGTCTCTCTGTCTCTGTCACATCAGGGCCTTTCTGCAGTCTCTCAATGTCTCTTTCTGGTTTGTTCACCTGTGACTATGTCACACTGAGGTCTCTGCTTTTTCTGTCTCTTTTCTTTTTCTGTTTATCTCAACTGTTTTCTCCTCCTTTCCCCCCTCCTCTTCATCCTCCCCCTTCTCTATCTCTGTTCCCCTCCATCACCTCCTGGGTAACGACAGAGGGGACATGTGGATACCAAACCATCACTACCACCAGTCTGTGTATGTGTGTGTGTGTATGTGTGTGTGTGTGTGTGTGTGTGTGTGTGTGTGTGTGAGAGAGAGAGAGAGAGAGAGAGAGAGAGAAAGAAAGAGAGAGAGAATGACACAGACAAACACACACACACAGATGGTGATCAGGGGTCCCTGCCGGCCAGCCTGTCTGTCTGGTGATGGGGTGTTGTTGTTGTTGAGTGCACTCAGCCACACGTGATAAGCTAGACAAACACACGTACACACACACACACACACACACACACCACGCACGCACACACACACACTCTCTCACTCACTCACTCACTCACACACACACACACACACACCACACACACACACACACACACACACATGCGCACATGCATTCACTTCTACGTAGCACATATGGGGCTCAGCACCAAAACAAGTCACCTGCTATTCCAGTCACACACATACACACACACAAAAACACACACACAGGACAGAAAAAGGATCAAAGGGCTGTGGGACTGCCAGTACTGATCATGCATCATTTAGTTTTGTTTCTCTGTTTTATGTAACATTATCAATGTACTATTACAAAATGATGTTGACATTTTCTTACAGAAAACATCAGTAAACACTTTTTTTATAATCCGTATTTATACAATGGGCTAATAAGCATTTGTGGAGGAAAAACTAAATGACAGAGAAACGGCAATCAGTTTGTCACCTTCATACAACAACAACAATACAGGAGAAAACTGGCTTGGTGTAAAGATGAGGGAAAGTAATGAAGATACATGTACTTCGATATATTTGCTTTGCACTCCAACAATCGGCTCCATTGCATTTTTCCAAGCATCAATGATGCCAACACGCTTATCAGTGAAGTGTGTCAACTTCATGTCAAAACTTAATGTTTCTCACAAAGTAGAAGGCAGTGGTGGTCTAGAAATTAGACTCTGCATTTAAAGGGAAGCATGAACGTTATCTTGGGCACTCCCCAAGATAACACAGTGTTTATATTATAATTTTCCTTCTGAGCAATCAGTTCAAGAAAAATGTCACCAAACTCCCATCCCCCCTCCAAGATAATACTATTGTGTGTGTGTGTGTGTGTGTGTGTGTGTGTGTGTGTGTGTGTGTGTGTGTGTGTGTGTGTGTGTGTGTGTGTTGTGTGTGTGTGTGTGTGTGTGTGTTTGTCTGTGTATGTGTGTGTTTGTCTGTGTATGTGTGTGTGTGTGTGCCCTACCTGGGACGTAGTCTGTTCTTTAGAGCTCATTAACTTCCTTACACAGAATCTTTTCAAGAATTTTTCCTGATTAATTGGTGGCTGACATTGACACACATAGATTATTTTTTTTAAATCACTGCGCACACAGCAAACTGCAAATAAACTAGTAGTTAAGTTTAGAGTAGTTAAAATCAAAGTTTAGGTAATTTCATTTTTGAGACAACAGACAATCCCTCAGTTGGCATTTTAATGAGAAGATTTTAGTTTCAGCATGATTATTTAAAAAGAAGATGACAGAACAATCAATTAGTCAGTGTCTTCTTCCACCTTTCTGCATTTAGTAAAACATTCACAAATTATGAAATGTCTTTGGGACTGGGGGGACGCTGTAACATGACAATGTGTGTGTGTGTATGTGTGTGTTTGTGTGTGTGTGTGTGTGTGTGTGTGTGTGTGTGGTGTGTGTGTGTGTGTGTGTCGTGTGTGTGTGTGTGTGTCTGTTTGTGGCTCCTATCTCTTCTCTCCACACTACATCAGCAGGAGCTGTCAGATCAGCATCAGGCCTTGCCATTCAGATTAAGGATGTTATAGCAGCAGCATCCTGGCCAACAGCCGAGCGGCTGCAGATAGATTTCACATTCTCTGTTTATCTCTCCTCTGTCTCTGCCTCAGAGTCTGTCTCTCTGTCTTCTGTGTCTCTGCAGGACACTTTTGCTGCAGGCTCAGGTCCCAGGGTCGAATGGAGGTGAGCTGAGCTAAGTGGAGAGGTGAGTGGACAGGTGGCGCAACGCCACGGTTTCACCACAGCCACCAATGAATCATAGATCATGACGAGTCCCATTACAGGATAAAATAAATTAATAACGCTGTGCCAGGTGGTGCAATAGTGGAGGACACAGGGGATAGCCTATGCAGAGGAACTTGATACAACTTCAATATCCTATTTAACTGGTTTATTGCCTCTCATACAATCATGTTAATGCCCCATTTGTTGGGATTAATTAAGCACTAACTCTCTGACAGACACTGGTGGCTCCATCTTCCATCGACTATTACAAACAAAGTTTCCAAACGTACCAAACACATCAGGCTGTATGTTAGAGAAATGTGTCTAAAATTATGCACAAGACATTTAGAGTTACAGACACTCGTAAGGCGTAAAAGTGATGTCATGGCACCTTAGAGAAAAGGTGTACCAGGCCATAATCCTACTGACTATCACCGTGAATGATTTCACCAAGAAAGTTTCATTAATTTTACTTGTGTTTCTTACATTATTTAAAGGCTCTCAATGAGACAATCCTCCATCAGTGCCTCTAAAGATCACAAACATCTTGTTATTTATTCTGTATAAAAGTTGTAAGTTGTAGTGCATGATGAATGGATGAGGGAAGTGACTGTTTGCAAGAATCAGTGCCTTATGCGGTCTGTGATCATTACCCTTACAGTACCTCTGTAGTCTGGATAAAGTCTCCCAGTTCTGCACTGTACTTTTGTTTATTTTCATGACACAGGAGTATATTTGATACATCACATGAGCAGGCAGCCAATTTAAAACACATAGCCACTGCTGAACATCACTATCATGTGAGTTTGTACGACTTCAGTGTGTAACACAAAGCTGTCATTATTCTTGGATCTCCATCGTGTGGAAACATAATATTCTTGCCAGTCTGAAAGAGGAGGTATAGAGGGTTCCAGCACAGAGGGTTTTACTGGCGGTGACACAACCTTGTGAAGGTCACTCACCCGTGTAAATAATACGGCATTCGTGAACAAACACACACAGCGCAGGACAGTGATACAAAGACACAAGGATATCAGAGTATCAGATATTAATATGAATAAATCCATAATTGTGCTGTGAAACAGAGATGCACATACGACCCAAGAGAAACAGTTTATGGTCGAAAACAAAAACTGAAATCTAAATAAGGTACAAAAAAACACCCTCAAACGCAAATAACACATACATTTGTAGCACGTGAATGTAAACAGACACCAAACAGAACAGCAACACAGCTTACAAACAATAACGAACACTATACTTTATTTTACTTTACTTAAAGTATTACGTAAAGTAGGACATACTTTAACTACCAAAAATAAAAGTCAAGTTTTTATTCTGCTTTACGTAGGCTACTAGTTAGGCTAAGGCTACACTGTTACAAATATCAAATATGATAACTCTTTGATTACAGAACATCTTAGTTAACTCCTTACACCTGAAATGTATTGCAAAGTTAACTGACTGATATGGTAGTTATGTCCAGGAAATATATCATTTTAAAATTGTGTGATGTTTGAATAGTTTAAATACTTAACATTAACAGCTGTTCATTCATTTCACAGACGTCTCTAAAAGCCAGCTAGTTGTTAACTTTGTAAGCCCTGGGCAAGCAGTGTGAAAACCGCTGGTTTAGACTTACACTGAACCAAACAGGAAATGTACTGTTAAATCAAAACATTGGGTTAAAAGAGGCCAAAACCCTTAGTAGAACTGTAGAGCTGGTGATATTTTGTTGTGGGTTTATCACACCCCTTACACATAATTTGTATGTGTTTTTTAATATGTAAAATTTGTGGAATTCCCCTTTGAGGCTGCTGTCTAGGGAATGTGTATGTCATTAAGTGTCCTCATGGATATAGAAGTACAATCATGTGTGTGTGTGTGTGTGGTGTGTGTGTGTGTGTGTGTGTGTGTGTGTGTGTGTTGTGTGTGTGTGTGTGCGTGCGTGCATGCGTGCGTGCGTGTGTGCAGACTGTATCCAAGCCGCCGTCCATGCTCCTCTTCTGGGCCAATGAATAATGCAGAACTCACATTTTCATACCACTTCCTCCTACCTCCCTCCATCCCATTTTCGCCTCCCACCCCCACTGTGCCGTAGTAAAAATAGAAGCGCAGACCTGCACGCTTTCGCTCCTGTGTTTACACCATCATGACCCTCCTCGCTGCTCTCTCTCTCCTGACAGTAGGGTTATTACTCTCATTCATCTCAGCATGTTCTCTCTATCCTCAACGGGTACCAGAGAGCAGAAACAAGAGAAGGGGTTGTCGGGCCAGACTGGGAGCAGAGAGAAGGTCCTCAGGTAGCATATAGATGCTTCATCTCCATATCTTTATTATGTGCCTCATAAAAATAGCCCTGCTTAGGCCTTTCTGCCGCCCGCTTCCTCTCGCCTCCCACTCCTCCTCTGCATGCACTTAGTCTCTGCTCAGGGGAAATGGGCAGCTGCTCTGCTCAGACATTAAATGTAGAAACCAGGATGCACAGACAGAAAAGTGAGATGCCTGTTTCTTCTCTGCAGATGCAAAGCTGTAATAAAGTTCCTTGTCAGTATATGAATAAACTCACAGGGGATGTAAGATGTTGGAACCCAATATAAAGACACTTTATCAAGATTTAAGCTTGTTTTAGCATGATATAGATTTTAGTCAGATCTCGTGCTTCATGGTATGTAAAATTTAATTAGTTCACTGATTGAATTGTTTTTACCCCTTTTTTGTAATTGTTTGCAAAGAGGTTTTGAGGAGACACAATAAAAACCAAACTGGCTAGATGCTTTGAGTAAGTTACAAGATCAACATGTGCTTTAATGTTGAGGACAATGACAGCCATTTGGCAGAATCTGGCACATTTACATAACAATAATGATAATAATATTGAATAATGTGCAATGTCACTGCTAAATAAATAAAATGAGCGATAATTTGTTTTCTATTTCTGTTAGGTCAACTTTCACAACTGAACTTAAAGTGCCAATATTGTGAAAAGGAAAAAAAGTAGTCTCCCAGCTAATCCTGCCTTGTACTGACCAAAGTTGTAGAACGAGTTATCTAGATGATGTGATCTTACCCAGCTACTGCACATGTAGGACTCCCAACAAAGATAGTAAAGAAGTGAGATGTCTCACTCTGTAGCTGAAACTGAGACCTAGACACACAGGGTGAAAACAGGATCTGCAGCAATGTGCAGTACAACAACCATATGTTGTTTTCTGAAAATGAAACCATGTAAACCTATTCTGGCACAACCTCAAAATACAATTATGAATCGGAAAATGAGCATAATATGGGCGCTAAACCGCTCTCCCCCTAAAACAGCAACTGTCTAATCATAGCAACTGTCGCAGCTAGTCTGGATCGACGGAAGTTCATTTCAAGGATGAAGTCTCACATTCCTTCCGCTGTCTGTTTTGCCGTTCTTAAAATCCTTTTGCCTCAGGAAACAACAACAAACTTTGAGCTAGCAAGCTACACACTGAAAATGGCAAGTTTTGAAGTAAATTTGGATTGTTCAATGAGGCAGACCTGCTTGGTTCTTTCTGGAAATTATTGTAACGCCTTACAAAGAATACGTTTACGGCATTTATTCTCTGGTGTGTTATGGGACGCATTGGCTGGGATTTGTTATGGACAAAACACACACAGCGATACACTGGTAAGAGCAAAGACTATTGTGATTGGTTTAAAGGTCCCATGGCATGAACATTTCACTTTACGAGGTTTTTTAACATTAATATGTGTTCCCCCACCCTGCCTATGGTCCCCCAGTGGCTGGAAATTGCATTAGGTGTAAACCGAGCCCTGGGTATCCTGCTCTGCCTTTGCATACTATGTGTTGTACTACCAAGCTTGACAGGCACAGCAACAGTAACTAGGGGAGGTGGGGTTCAGTGAAGAATCAAATAGAAATACTTTTTCATTCATTCACAATTTAAATTATACATGATCGGTGCTATCTCCTCCACGGATAATTTACTGCGAATCACTGACTTACTTAACATTTGATATTATAAATGATGAACTGCTTATACTATGAATGTAACAGCTTTTACACAGCAAGGAACACCAGTCTAGTTGATAACACTCAACGAGTTTTAAGGGAGACAAAGAAGAAAATTATTAGATACACTCCGTTGATAAAGGTCTCCTCCTGCTTCTTCTTTTGTCTCCTCCTTAGCTCTTTTAAATGTCACAGTGGAAACAAGGAGAAGATAGATGGAGCAGACAAATCCAGAGGCTGCGCTTCATATGGAAGCACTGACGCTCCTACCTCACAGGATTCCCTCAACACACACACATCATAGCAAAGAGTGACATTCTGACTTCAGGTATTTTGGCACGCGTTCAGTAGATGAGTCTATGTGTGCTGTGCAGATAGGAGTGTAAACAGTAAAACCTCTAACAGGCTGTCAGAGGAGAGAGAGAGAGAGAGAGAGAAAAGAAAGAGAAAGAGAGAGAGTGATCTATGGCCCAAAGACCTAAATTTCACGGTATGGTACCCTTCAAGGTGAAAACCTTTTAAAAAGATGTACATGTCATATAGGATCATGAGTGGTGTTTTAGAAATAGCTGAGTAGTAGTTTTGTCACCGCTCGTGAAATAAACCACCCTTGACTTATATAGGCTCACATTTATGATATTTATTAATGTTTTGATTGTATTTGATTTCATTTTCAAGGGAACATTCTTGGCCTTCATTCTGTCCCAGTTTTTTGTCAGGCATATGAAGGGGACCCTTGCGCTTTAAATTGCCACCAACACATGATTTTCCAAAATGTTTGCCTATGATGCTGGGAAAATTGCAGACATGGCACTAAAAGGGCAAATTATACTTTCCATATCCGCATAGCTGTAAGGGTCTGTGTGACATGAATTTACACGAGTGTCTGCAGACTGTACATTCCTACAAACATGCTTGAGGGCTGTTTCTTCAAAAAGTCAAGTTCTAACTAACATGTGATTCGTTCATCTTACTGTAATTGGAACGCCACCCACATAGACTAATTCTAGACCAGTCCTTTCATTTGCTGTGCCTTCGCTGCCCTATTGTTTGATGGGCTACCAGGTGATTACAAATTTGTTGCCATAAAGGCTGTAAGGCGGTTGCTTTTTTACGCGGCAACGAACTTTGCTGAATGCAAAATGTTTCTGCACGTTACTCGTCACACAGCGTGGTGTCGTACTTTTTTTCTCAGCACGACTCGCTGGTTCAATTCATTTTCCCTAGCTTATTTTACTAATGGCAACTGGCCGTGCATTTGTTTGATTGGCATTGTATGAACGCTCCCTACTGGAGTGCAAAGCATGGCCGCGCCCGGTGGAAAGTATGGGTTAGGGCTCCTGCACGCTGCCTGCATGGCGTGAGCGTGGCTTTTCTTTTGCGTGTCAGTTGCGTGGCGGCTGCGTGACGTTTTCTTTGTCTTTGCACACCTGAAACGTCTCTGACGCGGCGCTGCTGCTGCTAGCCTAGTCTGAACACATGTCTGTTTCCTATTCATAAATGAAGCAACAGCGTGTTCTTCAACTTTATTTTGTCAATATTTTTGTTTAATAATTTTTGTGTTTGTACATTTGTTTGCACATATTTCAATATACTGTATATATTTTTATATTTCAATTCCCTTTCCTGAGATAATAAAGTCCATGTTATTGTGTTATCATAATCCAATTGAAATACAGTTCAACAGAAAATGTAATTTATTAAATGTATTTGTGTCAAAATGAATATAAACATCTTTTCATATTCTACTTTGCTTCGAAACTCTTCCAACATGCTTGCATGTCACGTGAAAAATAGGTATTGGTCCTATTTCTAGCATGCACGCATTTTCGCCGAATGTGCGTGCCACGCAGGCAGTGTGCAAGCTCTAACTTGTTAACGTGGGAGCCGAAATAAAAACGGACCCGCCACGCAGCTGACACGCTCACGCCACGCAGGCAGTGTGCAGGAGCCCTTTTGGTTGCTGACAAAACATTAATTGCCAAAATTATGGTCCTTTTTCTTCTTCTTTGAGATTGGCTTGGGGGGTCAGGGCCCTCAAGTTCAACATATTTCCATGTTTTTTAAGGGTTGCCAATGACTGACTGTGAGTGTCAGTGAATCTACTTTCTTCTGTAGAAATACCAAAATGTTAACCTGCATTCCTTTAACTCTGAACCATGGGATTGTTGAAGGAAGTATGAGAGTGCTAGAGTGAAAGAGAAAGACAGAGATCCAAACTAAGTGCACTTCCACCGGTGACTAAACAAAAAATGTGAAGCAGCAAACAAACACCCTGTAAAGAATCCATATCCATGGCATTACTTGAAAGGACAATAGAACAAAACCAAATCATGTAAAAGAAAACCGTCTGTACACACTGAAACATGCTGATATAAGTGTTGTAAAGGTATCAAAGCGGTTTTCGGACCCTTTGTGAATATGAAGCATATCACAGACAGACTGTCACACATTCTTCTTTGACCGTTTCCCGTGGCAGGTTTTTTAAATTACACCTCAGACATCCTGCGGTCTCCAAAGCTTTTCAAAGAGCTTTTAGTTTGGCATTTGATTCCCTGCTCTCCTTCTTTTTTTTTTAGACACGTCTGTTTCTTTCTTCTTTTTTTCTTCTCTTTCATGCAGAGCACCTTGGCAGCTGAAGGTGTTATTCAATTGGGAGAGGAGAGGAGACAAAGGAAAGGAAGAGAGAAAGTGAGACAGTGGGCAAGGAGAAGAGAGAAAAGAGGGGAAGAGAGTAGATGAATGGAGAGGAGGAAACAAGGAGGCAATTGAAAAGAAGAGGATTTAAAAGGGGGATAGGAATGGAAACAGAGAAAGATGAGAGGAGATGAGAGAAGAGGAAACAGATGACAGGACAGGGGAGGAACCGAGGAGAGAGGCGGTAACAAGGAAACATAAAAGGATAGGAGAGAGAAGAAAGACAGGAAAGTAAACAAGGACAAAAAAGAAGAAGAGAAGTGAGAAGGGGAAACAAGAAAACATGAAAGGAGAGGAGACACAGAGGCAATGGGAAAAGAGAGAACATAAACAAGGAGATGGAAGGGAACAAGGTGAGGAAATAAAGAGGAGAGAAGAGGAAAGGAGGAGATGAAACAAGAAGAAAAGAGGAGTGAAAAACAGGAGAGAAAAAATAGAGAGCAAGCACATGAAAGGAAGGAGAGTTTATAAAAGGAGAAAAGAGGACAGAAAAGAAATGGATAGGAGAAGAAAGAAGAAGAAAAGAGAGGACAGGAGGAGGATGAGAAGCCAGTTGTTCTTCGCCCAAGGGGGGGGGGGGGGGGCACAGTGGGGGGTGAGGGTGTGTGTGTGTGTGTGGGGGGGGGGGGTCCTCATCTCTCTCTAGTCCAACTGAGCCTCCTTCCTCAAGGTCAATCACACACACAGACACATGCATGCACACACTCACTTGCACACACATACACACGTACACATTCACAGACAGTCAGGCTGGCAGACATGGCATGCACACACACACACACACACACACACACACACACACACACACACCCACACACACACACATTTAGTCAAGCTCAAGTAGAAAAGACACCTTCTGCCTGCTTTTCTCTCTCTGACTCTTTGTACCAACCAGCCAAGTCTCGGTAAACCATCTGGAGATAAAAACACCATCCCCCCCGCCCCCCCTCCCCCCCAAACGCGCACACACACGCACGCACACACAAACACAGTGTGTTTATGATAATAGACTAAATGCCTCTATTGATTCTTTCTCTTTCTGTGTCTGTCTGTCTGATGTATGTAGACTTATTAGTAGAATGCATTTCTACCACCTTCAAATTGTTCCCTTTCTCTTTTGGTCAAAAGTCCACTACTTCTTCAAATCTATATTCTTGATGCTCATTTCCACTCTATCTTTATTTATTTTTTAACTCAAACCCTTACAATGAAATAAAATAGTTTACAGCTCCTGAACTACACTAACTACACAGGAAAAAAAGATCTCGCCAGAAAAGTAACATTTCACAGTTTTTTCTGCGAGTGTCAAAAACACGCGTGTTAGTGGAAATGAGTAGCGGGGATTCAATTCACTGAAAATTTAAAACTCATGTCAGTCTAAAACAAAGAGCACAAAAAATGTGTTCCCTTGCTTTAGCTCCCTTAGTCTATTCGACAGCGTGATCTGATTTTAAATATCTGCAACTCGACAACAGCAGCCATTGAAATGTTGAAGGACTGCTCTCCCCAAATGCTAATATTGGCTTGGGCATCCCCATTTGTGAGACTGTCCTCCCAAAGAAAAGAAAAAGGCATTAGGGATTTCAACAAATCTCCCAAAACAACATGATGTTTACGCTTAAGTGACATGGCCTTCTAGGCACCATATGATCATGTGATCGAATTATGACTTAAAAAGGTGGAGGCAGTGTGACATTGTTATAGAGCCACATAGTCTGCAGATGGAGGTGATTGAATGCTCAAAGTTGGATTTTCACACGCGACCACTGTTTGCTTCCTGGTTCCTACCAACAATCAACGTTGGTTTCTCTAAACCTTGTCCACAATTGTTCCCTAACCCTAGCCAAGTGGTTATTATTGTAACCAAGATGGTGATGGTCCAATGACCAAAACAAAGTGATCTTTGTGCCTAAACCACCAACCAAACCTTTACCATAGCAGTGTCAGACCAGAAAATGCTTGTGTTTGGTTTTGGAAGGGTGTAACAAAGTATTTTGTCGTTTTCATTGTGAGACTTGTTGTTATTTGTCCAACAAAAATCCATCACTGGTCTTGTGTGGTTGTCCCTGACCCCAAAAAGTACCTACAGTACAGTACAGGGTCTTCAAAGTTTTTTTAAGCCAAAGACCTCTTGACAGAGAGAGACTGAGCAGGGACCCACTACTACATGTTGTTTAAAATTGAGTTGCATATTAACCTGGGCCTACATTAACGAGTTGGCGGCCTTTACGCATACCTTTTTGGAGTACAGAATACTAAGCTTTTAAATAATTGCTGACATGATTTATAAAACATGTTTTAATGTTGAACCTACATGTGTCACAGTGAATCCTTAGGATGAACTGTATCTGTGGATGGTTACCTTAGTGACTACCTTACCTATAAGCCAGTTAGCCTATCATCAATGTTGACAAATAGGCTGATTTATACTCGCTAATAATATGTTGGATTCATGTTAAGACATTTTAATTTTTGAAAAGAACTTTCAAAAAATTATACGAACTAAAAACTAACTCTGAGGACCCCCTGGGGGCCCCAGACTCACGGTTGAAGATCTCTGGTCTAGAGAACAGAAGCAACAAATGCAGAGCCTGTGATGACGGCTGCCAGTTTCCATCTAGCGCTGCTGTTGTCACGACCACATGCTGCCCGTGGTCTTCATTTTGTTTGTTGTGATCATGTCCGCCATTTTTTGATAATTGTTGGAGAAATAAACACCTGTTGGTCTGTACCGTACCTCTGCCTCAAGTCTCCTGCGTGCTACCGTTATGCAGCCGTTCTAACAAGTTCCTGCTGTGGATAAGGGCTCTTCACAGGGACTGAAGTTAAAGGAGAATTTGGGCCAATTTTTATGGTAATCTTGATCGCTACAAATTTGCGAGTACTTTCGATTGAAAAAACCACGACCTGAATCGTGCAGGCAACACTGAGTGGCTGCAGATACGCGTACAAGCTTCCACTGAGCTAAAACGGCAGTTAATGGGGCAAGTTTTAGAGTGCCTTTGTGCCTCTTAACAGACACACGATGCAATGAATATGTCTGTGCAACATGAACAGGGCCCTTACTTAACATCCAGATGCATTTTCAAGTCAGACCTTGTTTTAATTCACCTACCCTGTCTTGTTCTTGCCGGTGGCTAGCTTGCTTGCCTGGTTAGTTGCTAGAGCTAGCTGTTAGCTGCTATTGATAAGTGTGTTCAGCCAGGCTTTTTGTGAAAATCACAATGCAGCAGTTCCGTGTGTATTTGTAGCTCATCCATTTTGTATGTGATTGATCTGGTGTTGGTGAGTAGGAGGCTTGGCAGCCTTCGTCCCCGCCTTCCTCGCCTCCCGCAGCCGACAACAATTCTCCGAGCGCCCGGTGGTGTAGTGAGTGGAGTGTCCTCACACATTTGTTTGTACTGCTGTCGTAAATCTGCACCTCACAAACCTTGCCGTTGTTGGCAACTGTCCACTCACTTAGTATTAAAACATCTTTTACTTTTCTTTGAATCATCCTCATCTTTTTGTTGGTTCCTTGTTACAGCCGGCCTCTTCAACCCAGTAATGTACCACCACATTGTCAAGCTAAACAGATGACAACGGTTTAATCTACCAGTTATCTCCGCTAGTGGGTAAATGTATGGGGCTCTGGATACGTCACCCCATGTGTTGTGGTGATTGGTCGTAGTGTTATCCAATTGCGTGTGGTGAGATTTTTAAATGCACGCTTGGTGCCGCCCATCAAGATGGGCAACTTTCATTACTTTATGCCAGACACTTAATCTTTCAGATTTGGGTCTTGATTTCCAGGCTAAATTTATGGCGGACTTGGTTCAAATGTAAAATACCAACAATGGCAAAACTCACCCACATTTGACGTGTGTTCGGGTGTTAATTTTAGGCCCTGGCTGTTCGTAAGGTGTTGGTCCACCCCAGAGCTTCAGGAGCTGCTTCTCATAGATACTTCAAGTCCCTTATTTGCGGTTTACAGTAGCTGTTAGTGGTGGTGAGTGCTGTCTGACGTGTTGCTCCAACATGTCCATGTTAAGTTGGTGAAGACCATCAACATGATGCTTAATCACTTAATCACTCATGACCTGTATGGAAGCCTCTGTGTTCACATTTCTATTTTTTTTTGTTATATAGTTAGTTATAGTTTTGTGTGTATTTCCATGTGCAGGTTTGTTTCAGCATAGTACTACTGCAGTCTTCCCACAGCTGCTAGAAATTCAAAAATATATATTGCAAATTACAAAATGGCACTTAAGCAGTGGCTTAAAAAATGTGACTCTCTTGTGTTTTTGTTAAATGATTAGTAATACACAACAATCCTTCAAAACCAGAAAACGCCTAAAAATCACCCCTGATGAAACCTCTTATGGGACATGTTTCCACCCCCTTCTTGTAAAATATTCCTCCTCTTCTCTTTGGGTCAAAATTGTCTCAACCCTTCCGCCTCCTCCACCCGCCTGGTTTTTATTTATTTTTTATAACTGGCTGCAAATTCCCTGCTGTTCATTACCCAGGCAGGGTCAATTCCCCAAACAATGTGTTTGGTGTCACAATAAAAAAGGGTGTTTTTTACGACATGTAGCAGTAAAATGCTATTAAACAGATAAAACACTGCCAACGAGCATCAGGAGGATTACAAAAGGAATTGCCTTGATAAACTCCACATATCTGCCTGATGACACACCAGCAGCTCTGTTCTCTCTGAGACTAGGGAGAGGGGGGGCAGACAGAGGAGGGAGCACATGGTCGGAGAGTTTACACAGCTCTACAACGCCACCATCTGGGGAGGTTGAAATGAACCGGGTGCCTCTGTCAAGTATCCTGACAGATTAAATGAGATGAGATGTTTTCCATTCTATGACTTGAAAGGAGACAGACGTAAAAAATGCTTTGAATTGAAATGGAGACGTTTTGTTCCTCGATTGTTTTATTTTTAAATAAACGGCAATGCTGTTGTAAATGTAATAGCTCCATGTGATTCTCAGTTGTGCATGGAGAATCATATACCAAAGGTTAATTAAGTATCCCACCCTGAGGCATACTGGTGCTCAAAATTCTAGCCCAGGATTACAGTATAGGTGGCAAGGAAACCTAATATGAGTCCCAGGTTGGAGCTGATAATTTGTTAAAAGAAATCTCATTTTCACAATGATGCATGAGAAAAAAAATCCTGTTATTGCTTTTGTTTTTACCAACATTCTTCAAAACTTCAAGAGTATCTTTGTTTTCTTATGTGAGGGATGCATTTCAATGTATAGCTGATGATCACAGTCTCATGCTTCCACCTGGTGGTTACAGCAAGAATGACTTTTTTCAGTTTTATTCAAGTGTCCCAGTCATCCCAACGTGACGGTGAGCACAGCATGCACAATACCAAGACCCTGAAACTGAAGCAGCAGAATGAAATTCAGCTATCATTCATTTTATTATTTACACCTGTGACATGTTAAAATGTCTTCTGTGATTTGTTGAAGAAATAAGTATGCGTTTCAGCGGTGTGAATGAATAATGTTGAGTAGCAGAAGTAAATGTGTAGAGATTCTTTACTTAGTTGTCACAATGATGTACACAAGCCAGATGGTGGTGCAGTGGTTAGCGCTGCCACCTCACAGCTAGACGTCCTTGGTTCAAATCCACCGTGGATGTATTCCCGGCAGTAAACTGGAGACTAACTTGCCCACATGTGTGCATGTGAATAACAGACTGTGATCTCAAGGATGGACCCTTTGTCTCGCTAAACTATGCTCAGCATTACAATAAGAGAATCAAGAGAAGGTTCTTCCTTGAACTGTCTCTACCAAACCTGTCACATTCTACTTAAAAGTCCTATTTCTTATAGTGCAGTAGCCCAGAGCAGTTATGTACCAGCCATTCAATACACCAGATATCATATTGTTATAAAACTTTACATATCACATATCAAGTCAACATAATTCCCCTTTTTGATCTTATGCATATAGGTGCCATTAGATTGGAAATACTTTTGTGTTTGTACTGATGGTAACGTAAAAAGATTACATAAACAAATGAAATTGTAATACCACGGAACAAACTGGAATGATTAACAGAGTTCACTACAAATTTTCCAGTGGTTGAAGTATTCAAAAATGTTACTTCTGTAAAAGTAGCGATACCACAGTTTAAAAACACTGTATTCAAAATTATACTTGAGTAAAACAAAAGTAGGCTATAAGAATCCAAAAATAGGCCCGCTCAAAGTACCAAAAATACTTAATAAATAACATATCATAATTTATACTGGATTTATATTTGTATTTCTTCTCTTAATCTGCAAGTAACTTGGAAGGTATTTAATAACATATAACAATACATAGTGGAGTAAAAATAAAATATTTGCCTCCAAAGTGCAGTGAATTAGTAACATGCAAATCAAAAAAATACTTAAAGAAATGCTCAAGTTGGCTTAAGCGCCTCAAAATTGTAGGTTCAATGTTGGAGTAAATGTATGTTACAGATCCGTCTACCAAAACCAGTTTCATAACCATAATATTCAACTAAAAATAAAAGAAGAATATTAGTTGTATGTGATTTAGGTGAGCCGAACGACCCTTTAAGTTCTAGTAAATAGGCTTTCATGACCCTCGTGGTCATCTAATTGTTGTTCTCCTTACATAAGTATTGAACTGTTTTTGGCAAACGATTTCCGAAGCAGGAGGGTGTCGTTAGAATCCGCTTCTCTTCGGTATTTCCCGCCCTTCTCCGTTCCGACGTCGGTCATTTTCGCCCAGTGTCGCCATCTGCTTTCTCGTTCTTCTCCAATCTCCGTGTTGTTGTTCCCGGTGACGCGGCGGAGGTGTAGCCTGACGCGGGCTCTTACGTGTCGGCCAGAATAAAAGTGGAGCTCCGGAGGCCCGGGAGTGACGAAGGGAGTCTGTATCGGTAAGGAGGCAGCGGTGCCCGGGTCTCAGAGAGACAGGTCGTGGCCGAATAAAGTGTTGGTCTGGTCGGGTTCGGCCCGCAGGAAACAAAGAGATCATGGCGCCGCGGTGTGTTTGGAGCAGGATGGAGGGAGGGGAGGCTGCGGCTGTTTGGGAGAAAGGGAGCAAATGTGCGGCTTTGATAATGAACCAGGAGTGACAGTATGTGGGTTAACACAACAGAAGCTGGGATAGGACTTTAGCGTTGTTAATACACTCAAATGACAAATCACGCTATAACAAACACACGCATGTGCAAAGGTGTGCGCTGTTTTATAACGGCGCATTCATTGATCCCATCAGTGGCGATATGTTCATTTATTTCTGCTATTTGCTTGATTTAATTTAATGTTTGCAATCTCATATATAATATTTCTGACTCCTATACATGCTCAGCTTGTCGATAATATTTTGTTTCTATTTTCCATTCATTTTGTCTTGATAGAAATCGGCCATGCGGGCCGTCGCGTTGGGTTGCATGTTGAAAACATGAACACAGGCCTGGAGATTTAACAAGCACCTTGTATTGTTAGTTTGAATGGTTTCTTATCTCCCGGGATGTGACCGCTGTGTGTTGAGGGGGCGTTGCCCGGCCATGTGGCACTGCTGTCACACTTGTAAGTGATTTTTGAAAAGCAGAGGGAGAAATGTGTAAAGCCAATCATGCAGCAGAAAGAAACTACGCACAGTGTGAGATCACTGAACAACACGTTCCCAGATCCACACTCACTGAGCCGCCTGCAGTCAGATCTCCGAGGCTCATAGGCTCCTTTTATTATAATGATGATGTCTGCAGGTGGATTGGTTCAGAGCAGGAGGATCAACAAGAGTTTACAGTGTCCAGAAGATTCATTACTTTCTTCTGTCTAGTAAGACGGGGTTGAATCACAGGGGTTAGTATCAGTGGCAGAAGTAACATAAGTACATTTACTCAAGTACTTTATTTTCCAAAAGTACAATTTTGAGCTACTTGTACTTTATTAATTAAACCGACGCATTATACATTCACAAATATTTTAAATAGAATAAAATTAAACAATTAAGTTACTTTTATATACAAAAACGTGTAGTGTATACCTAGTGAGACTTTGGTTTCGCATTGGGAATGAGGGTAGTGCCAAAGGTAGTTGTATGGTCATGTGCAAAACCAGCATAACTGAAAGTTATACTTTTGACTTTATTTCATAGGCAATTATTGTACTTTTGACTTGAGTGAAACTGTCACCAAGAAGAAATAAATATAAACTAAATAAAAAATATCAGAAACCAAGATTCAAGACCACTTCATTGTTATTATAAACTTGTAACCACTGTATCACCACTCCTCATTTTGGCCTTCAAGATTTTTCTGTATTCATTCATTGCATTCTCCACTTGGTTTTCTAATATTTCCCCACAGTGTATTCAAAATGAAAAGCAACACCTTTAACTAAAATGCAATCCATTCTGACACCACCGCAAACTACATCCTCCAGAATGACTGCGCAGGTGAATCAACACCACTCTGTGTCAACAAAAACTCATAATAACACAATAAGATTCATAAATGTAGGATTTATGTCAGGTTGCTGTTTAATTAGCCTCACATTGTCATATTCATCATATTGTACATCGATTGTAAATTTAAGCACTATGCAGGAAAAACAAAAAAAACTGTAGCGTGGTTTGTAAATTGTTGATATTGTTGAGTACCTTGTAATGCAAAAGAGCCCATTTATTATTTAATTCAAAAAATAATTTGATGCCAAATCATTTGTATTCTTTCATTACAAACTTATACAGCTATTTAAGTCATAACGTCTTACATCTGCGTAGGACATGGCACAAATGTACATATGGTCATTTAAAAAAAACAGTAGGGTTCAGTGGGTCACAGTTAAGGTACTTTGAGACAAGAAAAAACGTGTTTATGTTGTTATTTATGGTGTAATTAACGTTGATGGAAGTGGTCAGTGGCAGAAATGGAACTACTGTGAATTTACAGGTGGAACCACGATAAATAAGATCAGTCAACGTGGAACATCATTGTCCTGTCCTGTTTGAAGCTACCTCAGGACCAGTAATCTAACAATTACCCTGATGTTTTCCTAAATGCTCCACCACATAATGAATCAAGACCAGATGCAGATGCTATTATCAAATACCGGGCCCCTACGCGCTGTTTTTTCAGCACCCATATTTTTCATACGTATTGTATGCTACTGGGGGGCAGCGAAACCAAATTTTCTTTACCCGACTTGAAAAAGAATTTCCCATTTTTTTAGCATCGGGGGGTTCCCAACCCCCTTTTCCCTTTGCAGGAAAATTTTGGGGAAAATCCTTTTTTAATTTAATTTTTAATTTTTAATTTTTTTTTTATGTATCATTCAAACAAGAGTTATCTTTTAGACACTTTACAATGATAAGGGGCTGACCCCCCCCAAATTTACCGGCCCCCAAAAATCCTTTGAGTTCCCTTTATTCCTTTTTAAAAAAAATTTTAAAATAAAGTAAAAATTTTTTTAAAAATCTGCGGGTTTATTTTTTCCAAAAAAAGGGGCCCTTTTTAAGGACTTTTAAGACCCCTTGGACCTAGGGCTTAAATGACCTAGGGCCCCAAATGTTAAACCCCAAAACTTTTTTTAAAAGTAAAATACATTCCCCTGGGGGCCCAACCAAAATTAGCTTTAAAAACCGAAAGGTTTTTAAAAGGGCTCCTTTTGTTTTTGTTTTTCCCTACCCCCCCTCTTTTCGCCAAAAAGGGGCAATTTTCCCAAAAGCAGATGAAAAGAAATGTCCCCTTCTTATATGAGGCCCCCTTTTTTTTACAACGACAAGGCAATATTGTTTTTTTACTTAGGGCAAAAAAAAAATTTCCTTTTATTTATATTTAAATAAGCTTTTGGAGCTTTTTATCTTTTCCCCTCCTCCCGTTCTTTTCATTCCGGGATTACGATTTTTGACTGGGTTTTGATTGACGGAGGGCAAAAACCAACCCCTTTCGTGGTTTTTAAAACTTTCCCTTTTTGCAAACTATGTGTACACAACGCTGTTCTTCATGTGTAAGCCCCTGGTTTTACTTTGGGGAAAAAACTCATCTTGGGGGCGGCCTTCTTAGTGTTTTTAAAAAAAAGGGATTTTTTTATGCTATCATAGGGCCCCCCAGCTCTCCCATTTAAAAGGGCCCTTTGCCCAAAAAAAATAATACTTTAAACTTTTAAAAATGGCGTTTTCCCTCCTAATTATGCCTTTTTTTTTTTTTTTTAAAATTTTATTTTCAATGTCTTTTTTAAATTTTTATCCCCAAAAAAAACAGAAAAAAGCCCCAAAAAAAAAACCCCAAACCAAACGGGGCTGCCAAAGGGAAAACAAGATTTAAAAACATGTCTTTGGGGAAATTTTATATTGCGGGTTTCTACACGTTCCGTGTCAAAAGCAAAACAATTTCAATCAGGCAGGGGCACATCCTACCCAAAATCACTGTTTTTTTAAAATATCAAAGACTGGTCCCCCGGGTGCCCCAGAAAGCGGTTTTTGTTTTTAAGGGTTTTTCCTCCTATCCTTTTCCTCTGGATGATTTCCCCTCATTTCATTAAGCCATTTTTTAAACAGGGGATTTGGGGGGCTTCCGTCCCAAAAAATCATTTTTTTTGCGGGAACCTTCCCAAAATTAGTGCTTTTTGGATCTCAGGCGGGTACGGAGGTTTTTTTAACCCCAAAGGCGCCAGCCTGGGTCAGGGCCAAAGTCCAAATTAAAGACCAACTGAAAACCCCTGAAAAACATCCAAAAACCAAAACTTATGTAATTTAACTAACCAAAAAATGTGGGTACGAAACCCCCCGCACCTTCGATCGACCACACAAGAAAAAGTGACGGGGGAAATTTTTTTGCATTTAAGCTTAGAATAGTTTTAAACGATGACAAATTTATATTTAATCATTTAATTTTTGCGTTGATAGGGATGTTAAATTTTTTTGTCAAAACTTCAGTCCGTACGTTGGGACACCTCCAAACCCCCAGTTTTGTTAGACCAAGCTTCTCTGGATTGGGGGTGGATGCGGGGAGGCGAACAGGGGCACAAAACAGATATTAGGTTGGGCCGGATTTAGGGGGAACACATTGAACGAAATGGGGGACCCTTGGGGGCATGGGGTTTCCCAAATTTTTTAGTACACCTTTTGCCTAGGGGCCTGATTTGAAAAAATCGAAAAGATAGAAATTTGGGAAATTAAAATTTCGGGCCCGCTGCCAAACGGGGAAAATTTCCCCCCCCAATATCGGGGGCCCGGGGGGCAAAAAAGTCCCTTTTTCCCCTCCAGGCTGCAAACACCCCTTCCGCTTGGGAGGTAGAATGTTTATGACCTATGGGGGGGGGTAAAGAAGGGTTTTTCCCGGGGGAGCTTGCCGGCCTTCCCTTTTCTGAAATTTAGGTACCCAAGGGAGTTTCTCAAAGAAGTTTTTAACCCAAAAATTTAAGAGGAGGCTCTGTTTTGGAAAAAAGGGAAGGCACAAAGAAGGTGCCGGGTGTTTCCCGCTGCGCTTCGTGTTTTAAACCCCCAGGGGGAAACGTTAAAACCCCCCGGGCTGCCCTGCCGCCATACCTCAAGGCCCCCTTTCATTGGCTGCCCAAAAGGATTCCTGAAATTTTGGGGGGACCCAAAACCCCCCCCCCCCTGGAGATTTATGCAGGTGCGCTTTAAAATTTTTGGGTAATGCGCCTTTTTACCCCCCGATGAAAAGGAAAAACAATTGATTCCCAAATTCCCTTAAAAAACTGAAATGGAAGATTGGCAAAACTTAAATAAGTACCAAAAAACCCAGGAGAGCCACCCTCTTTATTTCATTGATTTTGCCCCCCCATGGACAGTGGGAAAGATCCCCCACTTTTCTTTTGTCACCTTTTAAAATTCGTGATCATTTTAGCCAAAAATTTTTTAAATAATTGCTTTGGGTTTCCCCTGGTATTTTGGCCCAGAAAAGGGAAATGGGCTTTTTACCAGGGGAAAAGGGGAGGGGTCCCAAAGGAAATTTTGGGTCTAAATGTCAAAAAGGGGCATAAATTTAAATCTTTTCCCCCAGTTTAAATTTTGACCGGAAGTTTGCCGAATGAATTTTAAAAAGTGAGGAGGGGGGGAAAAAGACCCTCGGGGCTGAGAGATATAAAAAGATCCCCTGATAAAAACCCCCCCCGGGTTTTCCCCCCCCTATCTTAAAGGGGGCTTATGGGCCGGATGGTCCGATCCCTATCGCAAGGGGCTCCCCGGGCCCCATCCAAAAAGCGGGGGGACAGCGGGTCCCCGGCTGACTCCGCGGTGCCAAACCCGAAGGCCCAGATCTATCCCATTGTGAGGATGGAGGTTTTGGGGAGAGGGTTTAAAATTTTAACCCCCCGCCTTTAAAGGGTCCCCAATTTTCCAAAACTCCCCAAATTTTTTGAGGATAAGCCACCTATTTTGGGCAAAACCTTTGGGCCCCATCAAGGCCAAGACACTGCTCTGGGGGGCCTGAGTTGCTGGCATTATTTTTTTTAGGGGCCGTCTACATTGCCAAAAAGAAACCCCACCTGGGATAAACCCTGTTTTGGGCAGGGGGTATAAAATTTGGGGGAAATTTTTCCTTCCCAACCGTTTCTAACACCTTTTGACAGTTTCTGGTCAAAATTGAGGATGCAAAGGGGCCCTTTTTTTTCCGGGTCAGTACCCCTTGGGCCTTTTTTTTAAAAAAGGCAATATTTGCTTCATACCGCGACCCCGGAATGCTTTGTTCCCAAAAGGGCCTTGATCCCCTAAGGGAGAGTGGGGGGGTGGGTTTTTTGAAATGGGTTATAAAAATCACAAAACCCAAACCCTTTTTGGGGCCCCTGCTTTTTCCAAGGGGAAAAGGGGTTTTAAATTTCCTCAAATAACCTCCTCCCCCAATCTCGTTAAGTTTTCCAAACCCAGAGACTCTCTAATTCCACAAAGGGGGTCAAAAAAATTATGAATCCCGGCTAAATTTCACTAGATTTGGGGAATAAATTCTGGAAAAATTAAAAATCTTTAAAACGGTATTTATTTCCTTAGGGGTTTAACCCCAAATCTCCTGTTTTTGGGTTTTTTTTTTATAATTGGGCAAAAAAAAAAAAGCTTTGCCTGACACCCTTCACGTCTAGCCCAGCCCCCTCCGGTTTTACACCCAACTCAAAGTGTTTTTTTTTGTTTTATTTTAAATATGAGTTTTTCCAAAGTTTTCCTGAGAATGTATTTTTTTTCCCTATTTCAAATTCAAAAACCCTTTTTATTTAACTTCCTGTTACATAGGTCCCTATAGGGGCCCCTTTAAAAGCTGGAAGTGCATTTTTAAAACAACCGGGGGATGCGCTGTTTTCCCCCCCTTTTTTTTTAACTTCCAAAGAATTTTTATTGGGGCCCCTCCCTAAAAACTTTTAGGTTTCCCAAGCTTGGGGTCCATAACTTCCCCCCTGTGGCAAATTTGGGCCCCAAGAAACTCCCCCAGGCGCGCAGACATGTGCCCTAAATACTTGGGCCCACACAAACCCCCGGTTAAAGCGCCAAAAGTAAAATTTTTTTTGGCAGGGTGGGGTTCAATTGGGAAAAATCCCGGGGCTGTGTCCGATACATTAATTTTGTATTATTTTGTACGATATTGGGTTTAAATTTTTTGTCCACAAAAAAATAGTCGATTTCCTTTTGTTGATTTTTGGGAAAGTAAAGTAGGGAAAAATCCCTTTCCCTCGGGTGTTGCAGTCTCCCCTATACAAATTAAATTTTTTGGGGTTTAAAATAGGTTATTCAAAATTTTGGGCAGATGCTATGGTTTGGTTTAGCCGAGAGGAAAATCTGTCAAGGTATGGTCAAGGTAAAAGTTAAAGGCCCACCCCTAATTGATTGGGGTGCTGAGGGCCGGGAATTTGGTCAATACTTTTTCGGAAAAATTTTGGGGCTCCGTATTTGGACCGGATATGTTTTAAAAAAATGACAGGGAAAAGAAAAACCCAAAGGGGCTCCAGTAATATATATACCTGCCATTTGGATCCGGGGTTTCTTAAGTAATTGGAATGGAATACCCCCTTTCGAAAAAGAAAGGCGACAAACCCCCGGCTTTGGGGGGTTTAAAAGGGGACTGATAACTTAAGACCCCAAATTTTCCCCTCCCCCCGCCTCTTTCTGGGAGCTTTTATGTAGTTTTTTGCAGAAACACTATTCGCTTTAAACGACCCAAAGGGGGCCAAAAAACCCTTCCCTCGCTTGACTACCTGCCCCCAAAACCGCGCCCCATTCCGGGAAACCCGAAAGGTACTCATTCTTCTGGTTTTTACCGTTTGGGGGTCAAATGGAGACTAAACCAAAAAGGAAAAGGGGTGCAAAACCAAAACCGGCCAAAAAAGAGGAAAAAGGGATAAACCAAATTTTTCTGGCAGCCCCCAACAACCTCAAACAACCGAATAAACCCCACCTCCCCCCCCCCCACAAACTTCCCCAAAAGAACTCATTTTCCCTCTCATACACTTCGAGGGCCACCGGGCTTTTGGCCTTTTTCAAGCCCAAATCTAACCACCCCAAAATTTTTCCTAAACAACCGGGGCCCCCCTAAACCCTTTTACAAAAACCAAAATTGAAAATATTAAATTAAAATTTTTAAAAATACCGGGGGGGCGTGATTGTGAAATTTTTTCCCTTTTTGCTTTGTTTCAAAGGGGGGTGAACCTAACCTGGTTGGCAAAACACAAACTGTTTAGAACCCCTGTCTAGTCCTTTCCCGTTCCCCGCGCAAGCGCCCACGAACTCTACCCCTTTTCGGGGGAATTTAATATCTTCTGAAGGGCCCCTTGTGATGGAAGTGGACTTTGGGTGGGAAACGCATGCTGTGCTTTTATTTTTACTCGCGCAGGGGGCCATGGGTTCACGGGAAACCCCCCTCGCTGCTTTCCTCACCTCGGGGTTATCTGGGAAAAATGAAGATTTATGTGCACCATACATGAGGGACTTTGTCGAGCGAGCCGTTTTTCATTTTCTTTCTCCTGAAAGTGGTTTGGAAAACCCCGGGGGATGTTTTGCGGGGGTTTACCCAAAGGCCAGAGGCTCGTCTACTGGGCCCGGGGTAGGACGATGGGCACGGGCAAAAATTACCGGCTTTTGGAAATGATTCCCCGCCCCCCCAACATTTTTGGGAAAGGGGCGCTTACAAATTCGGGTTGGGTTTCCCTTTTCCTCTCCTTTTTGGAAACCCCACAAACTTAACCCTGTTGCGCCTTTTAGCGGCCCTCTAAGTCATTTGTTTTGGCCGGAGGAAAGCGTTCCCTTTCTGTAGCTTTTGATTGGGGTCCCCCCATACCAGCAGACGAGCAAACGTGGTCTGATAAACCCTCTCGCTACTTGATCCATTTTTGGGGCGCCCCGGGTGTTTTTGAAAAAGACTGGGAGGGGGTTTGCTTCCACCAGTAAATCGAAACGGTGTTGAAAAGTCCGGGTCGGATCCTGCTGTTTTTTAATTTCCCCCCTGGGGGAAAGGCCCTGTTGGGCCCCCGGGGTTCCCCCTTTTGCCACCACCCCCCTCCGTAGCTAGCCTCGGGCCCTTTCGGCCCCGTCTTTCTTTTCTTTGGGTTTGGGATTTGCAAAATCGACATTCCTTGGTCTTAAACGGGCACGCAGGCCCATAAAAACAAAACCTTATGATAGTTGCGAGAAAACTTGGTTAAAGACGGCAAATTTAAACAAATACAATTGAACGAGAGGACTCTCGCAGAGACGTCTTACTCCATACCTGCACACTAGCCCCCCCCGTCCTAATTATGCTTTAAGCGAAAGTTTTCCTCAGCATATTCAAAAAAGACCCTAGGTTTTCTTTTTGGGAAGAGTTACGCTTTAAGTTTTAACAGCTTCTCTTCAAATCTTCATCCTCAGCTTAGCTGATGAAGATGGAGTCATTGGAGGTTCAGCAGGGAATGGAGACGACTGTGACTGAGGCAGAAACCCAGCACATCACCCAGGCACAGATCGCTACTCTAGCACAGGTAACCGAAGATGTTAACACCATTAGATATCGGAAAAATAGCCCTTTGCTACGAGGCTCGGCAAGTTGAGCCCGTTTCCAAACATAAAAAAACAAAACAAAAAAAAACGTAGTGCCATAAATGTAAAATAAAACGTTATTGATAAAGTTCACACACATGGCAGACCGCACATCACTTCTGAATTTCAGGTAACCATGACATCAGGCCACGCCTCAGCAACAGGTCCCACAGTAACGCTGGTACAGCTTCCCAACGGACAGACGGTTCAGGTCCACGGAGTGATCCAGGCTGCACAGCCGTCTGTCATCCAGTCCCCACAGGTCCAGGCTGTACAGGTAAAACACATACACTTACAGTCCTAGTTTAAGGTGTTTCATACTTAGCCACAATGTAAAGAACATTAAGTCAGAAGGTTTGTTTGATTGTTCCAGATCTCCACCATAGCAGAAAGTGAGGATTCACAGGAGTCAGTAGACAGTGTCACTGACTGTCAGAAGCGCAGAGAGATTCTGTCACGACGCCCCTCTTACAGGTGTGTGTGCGTGCGTGTGTGCGTGCATTTTCAGGAGACTGGAAAGACAATTGTGATATTTCATAACCAAATCAAACATTGACGTTTTAAAGCTCAAATGACAACACAGCATTTGCTTCATTATTTACATTTTTACGGGCATTTACCTGCATCTATGAATATTTTATCATAATTAATAATGCAAAATGTAGAACAAAACTCTGGGTAAAATTTGCTTTTCTGTGCAAATATCATTTCTTGTTTGTTTTTTTACTTGCTTATATGGTTAATCAATTCTCATTTATTTTGTCCACATTCTGCTTTTTACTTTATATAACTAGAAGTTTTTTTGAATATTAAAAATTGCTCTTTTAAAAATGTGGCTACTTTTCGGTGAAAACCAATGAGGATTACATGTATGGGGGCATAGAAAATGATTATCAATAGGTGATGGGGATACTTAAACCGATGCAATATTTCAGTGGAACATTTATCTCTCATGACAAGCTCAGCTCATGACATCACACTAACCTTGCCCATCCGTTTTTTAACTCCCATTGTTGTTTTTTCCAAAAGGAAAATCCTGAACGACCTTTCATCCGACGCACCGGCTGTCCCTCGTATCGAGGAGGAAAGGGCTGAGGAGGATTCATCAGCTGCTGCCACACCTTCAATCACCACTGTCACTGTGCCCACACCCATCTACCAGACCAGCAGTGGGCAATACAGTAGGTGATGTTTGGTGCAGTGGAGCTTTGTCTGAGGTTGCAGGTTGATGTAATTCAAACTTCATAGTTGGGGATTTGAACTCTACGTGTTCAAACATTACAGCTTGTGTCACAATTAGGAATGGGTATCATTAGAATTGCATTGTATTAGTCTCTCTTTGCCGGACCTACCTCCTCAGTACTGCGGAGGAGCGTCTCGCTAGTATTTCGGGATGGGCGAAAAACATGCTCTGGTTGATTGGCATTTCTTTTAACCAATCACAATTGTCGTGTGAGGCGCTAAGCGCCGGACAGAGCCACACTGCCGCTGCAAAATAGCTTCAGGAAGGAAGTTGTTTTGGTGGAACGTGTGAGTTGAAAAGTTGTTTCGTGCAACAGAAAACTCCGATTGGACAGATAGTCCAGCTAGCGGTCTGGATTTACCCTGCAGAGATCTGAGGAGCAGCTAACTCCTAACTATGTTTTTTATTGCAAAAAACTATTATTAGTTTAAATTATGATTATAAAAAATGTTCAGAACAAGATTAGAATTTATGTATATTCTGCCCTCTCTCTCCCCTTTCTTGTCTTCAGCTGTCCTGTCAAATAAAGGCCTAAAATTTCCCCAAAAAATCCTTTTACATTTTTTTATTCATATTCAAATAAAGCAAAATAGTGTTTGTAGAGAAGCCGCAGAAAAGCACCTTTATGAACTCCCTTGAACCAAATCTAAATAAAATAATCTTGAGATTAAAACACTGAGTGAAGTTCGAAACAAGCACGCTGCTTAAAAGACTATTTCCACTTTTTTATTTCATAATAAAAATACATAATAGTTGTTTCTTTTTTTGTTCCCTTTCACCAAACACACAGTTGCAATCACACAGGGAGGAGCCATTCAGCTGGCCAATAACGGTACAGATGGAGTCCAGGGCATCCAGACTCTGACCATGACCAACGCAACAGCCGCCGCCCAGCCTGGAGCCACCATCCTCCAGTATGCACAGACCAGCGACGGCCAGCAGATACTGGTTCCCAGTAACCAGGTCGTGGTCCAAGGTGAGAGTGGACTGTATTAATGCAGTGGTATGTAACAGGGCGAAAGCTAGATCCTAGATCCATTACGTGAATGTACCTATTTTAGTATACATCTTTCTGCAGAAAAGCACATTTTTCTTTCTGGTCATTTTGTGCTGTTGGTAGAAAAGTTAGCTTAGGTTAATTGTTTACTATTTATTCTCTTTACTTATTTATATTTACTGTTTGTTGTACTTTTTCCCCTATCCCTTACTGCTGCAACAGTGTGAATTTCCTTGTTGTGGGATTAATAACAAATTTTAAATCTTGAATCTTGAAAGACAAAAACATTTCACTATTCTCAGTCAGCCAAACAATTAAAAAATAATTAAAACATTGATTCTCCAGGGAAAAGTGTTTTTATCATTAAAATTAGATCTGATTATCACACCTTTCAGCTGCCTCCGGAGACGTCCAGGCTTATCAGATCCGAGCAGCCCCCGCCAGCACCATCGCCCCTGGGGTGGTCATGGCCTCGTCCCCCGCCCTCCCCACCCAGGGTGCTACAGAGGAGGTCACTCGCAAACGGGAAGTCCGCCTCATGAAGAACAGGTATGAAAAGAGGTGGAATCTGTGTCTTTGTAAGTTTTGGTCTAAACAGTGGCTTTGCTCTTGCATCACAAGTTTCCCAAAATCATATATCTTAACATAACACGTTTAAAAGCCAGTCTGGGGTAGGTGCATTTAATAAAAATCAGACAGTGTGATGACAACAAAAATGACAGCTTTTACAAAAATTCCCCCAAATCCCAGAGACAAATGTTGTCTTGTCCTTCCTACAGAGAGGCAGCCCGTGAATGTCGCAGGAAAAAGAAGGAGTATGTTAAGTGTCTGGAAAACCGAGTGGCCGTCCTGGAGAACCAAAATAAGACACTAATTGAAGAACTGAAAGCTCTTAAAGACCTTTACTGCCATAAATCAGAGTAGTTCCTTCTTCTGAACTCCAAGCTGGGCCAAGTAGCATTTCACTTCTCTTCAACAACTCTTTGACTGTTTGATACTGCCTGCCTGCCTTCCAGTTTACATACGGCTGGCTAATCTAGTTCTTCTTATACAGCCTTCTTCAGTAGACCGTTGATAGGCCTAATACATTTAAAATACATTGTCTTTCCAATATTGGTACACTAAAACATTAGCCGCAATCCTGTGCAGGATCACTTAAAGGGTCAAATCAGCTGCTGACGACGGTTAACATGTTGCTTCACACAGCTTTATAAGCCTGCATCTTATTGTTGCAGATTTGGCCAAAACTCATGTAAGTTAACACTGTCCTCATCACAATCATTGCAGAGATACCTTCATGAGTATCTATGCAATGTAATTTCTTCTGTTTAAAGATTGTTACAGAAGAAGTAAAAAGTTATAACAAATACAGTCCTTACCTGCTTATGAGTTTCTCCTAATGTCAGCAATTGATTTTTAATCATTTCGGGCATTATTAGTGGTGTAATTTACGAGATACACACTTGGTTCCAATAGCGCCTGCACTAAGCTAACAGCTGATAGCGCTAACTCGCCCAATGTTCGACCCGGGAGAAAAAAGATTCTGGGGGGTTGTTTGGCTCCAGGTCATGGTGCAAAGGACCCTAGAGTAAAATTACTCCGAACCATCACTTTAAAGTCATTGTTTTTTTGTTTTTTAAGTGTATTTTTTGGGCCTTTTAGGCCTTTAATGACAGGACAGTTGAAGAAGTGAAAGGGGAGAGAGAGGGAGGAATGACATGCAGCAAAGGGCCGCAGGTCAGAGTCAAACCCACGGTTGCAGTTATATTTACCCTGCACTCCGGTTTAAAACAGCTGTTAAATGATATAAATGAATGTATTCATTGTGTAACTGTACATTCATGTTAGTGAGTTCAGTGTTAAGCAGTCCACCGGCCAAAACTATGACAACTAGATCCAGCTTGTGAAAAAAAATTATTGATTTTGATTATTATTGGAAACATTGTGTGTTCAGAACATACTTTATCTGAAAAAAATTGTACAACAGTTACGAGATGGACATTTCTGTATCAGGCAAGCTCAGTCATTTGCGGTTAAAGGCTTTGAATGAATTATGAATCTCTACTCGAACCAACTCTACAACTAATTGGGCATAAACAATATTTTTTTTACAAGTGTTTTTAAAGATGCTACCAACTGCCAATCTTTTAGGAAGTTAAGCTGTGTGAGTCAGCAGACAGGGGATTGTTAAAAGGGGACAAATTGTAAAGAGACTTCCGACTTTTAAGTTCACTCATGTTTCTCTGCTCCTCCACAACAAATGTAAATGTAAATTAAGATCATTAGCAAGCTGAGGCACAGTTTTAAAGAAATACTATTGTTTATTGCAACCTGGGGTCACATTATTGTAGTTTTCTATTCTATTAGTTATTTTATTCACTAGCTTAAGTCCATCATGGCAGCAACACAAGGGTCCATTTTATCTAAACCAAATTATTTGGAAGTGAATACAAGTTGTCAAGCAACCTGGGTTCTTTGACTGACAGTACTTACTGAGGTTATGCACACAAGTAGGTTTTCAAGGCAAAGCACAATTTTAACGGACATAAAGGTGTGTTCGTGATTTAGATAATTGAGAGTTTGTTTATAACTCTCAGCTCCTGTGGCTCGCTGCGTCCCCAGATATAACTGGGTGAGTAAAATGTTGTCTTTTAACAGATGAGAGTGATATCTAAAAAGATTTTTAAAAATAATAATATTCAGTTTGTACAAAAATGCACATTTGAGTTTATCTAAACACCAGAGACCTAAATGTTTCCCAACGATCATGTCATTGTGCCCCTGTAAACTGTTTGTCGTCAAAAAAATTACCACCATGATCAAAGTTAACATTTTTCTGTGACGTTTTAGTTTTCAGTGTTTTACTATATTGACAGTTTTGCGACGTCTGTTAAATGGTGGTACAAAATGGATTGCGACAAATGTGAGATTACAGAGCCATTTTATTTAATGTGTAGCAGATTCTTTGTGAAATCTACAAGATATAGGCTACAATTACACAAGTTAACACCAATAACCACGAAAACATGCATTCTGTGAAAAGAGCTCCCTTTTGTGGGGCCGTGTGTGGTTTTTGGGAAGATATATGTACGTATTTGTCCATTTATTTTTTTATATTATATCTGTACATAGACTCTACAGCATGTGTAGACCCTTATGTATTTCTGTTTATTTGATATGGAAATTGTTCTTATGTCTTGTATAAAACCAACTTTGCATATTTGTAACATGCATCAGTGTACAATAGAATGTATGTGTGTATTCATGTAATCCACCAGGCCTACCAATGTCATGGCAGCTAAGTGTTAAAGAACAGGCCTTTGGTGGAGTGCCGTATTCTGTTTAGGATCTACAGTGTTTATTTGTAGAGGAGAGCAAGTCTGTTGAGAGCAGTCGGGGTCCACAACAAATATCAGTTTCATAATTAACATAAATCAGTTTCATAATTTACTGGTTTGTTCATTTGAAAACTGCACAGCAGAACTTTCGGTGGCTTCTTCCACATGTTTTTAACTTTTTATTTTTTATGTTTTTATCTCAGCCCAAACGGCCCCATCAGTAACCGTTTTTATATCTTGGAGTTTATCAAATGAAAGCACTGAAGCCCTTTTTATCTTTATTTTATTGTACTTTGACTGCATTTACTTGACTAGTTACATTATATCTTAATTTCAGATGCATGCTTAATTTGGAAACTAAACTGAACTAAAAAACTAAAACAAATTGAGTTTAAGATACTGAATGTGATTTCGTTATAGAAACTCCAAATTCATTAGGTTTCCATGAGTTATATCCTGGTTGCTTCTATTTCTGAGCTGCATCAACGTTTACTCTTAGCCTTGGTAGTTTGACAGGATCAACTTAACTCAAAGTCCACTTAATAGCTTTTTACGACGTTTTTAATTGCATCTCTCAGTCTTTATCAGCAGTTTGCTCAGTTACGTCATTACGTGACCAAGTATGAACTTCAGTTGTGTGATCAAATGTGGACGGATTTGAGTGTGCGATAATAACCCGTCTTTGTTCAAAAATGGTCTTTGGTTTGTCATGTTGATAGCTCCTAAAGCAAGTAAGTGGACCTTGAGGTGAGTTTCACAACCTCAATCTTAAGCTGAGAGGAAATTTTAGGGGCACTTATGCTCGCTCTAACAATTAGAGTGTGTTCCTTTAATGTGTTATGATTACTTTCTAAAATTCATCTCTCTCTGCCAGTTTTATTTTTCTAGTTTAAAACATGTTGATATTGTACATTATGTATTTGTAATTTATAGATGATTAAAGGGTTAAATCAGCTGAAGAAATCACACAGCACCTCATACTGCATAGTGAGTCAGAAGGCTTGGAATCATCTCGTATTGACTCACAACACATTAGCATGTCCCATAGCTGTATGTGTTGTCTCTGGTTTGCTTTCCTATTACTTGTCACAGTTTGGTTTAGAGAAATTTGAAAATGTAGAAGTAATCAGACCCCCACTCACAAACCAGCCTTTTGGCCTTGCTGATTGTAAAGCTTATTTTAGACGAGAGGAAACAGCAAATTTAATAGAATCACTATTACGAAACAACTGATGAGTAACCACGTCCGGGGGTTTAAATATGTGTGTGGGGGGGCTGGGTAGCACCAGGGGAGCACTCAAAACCTTTTTTAAAACAATGCAATTATGATGTATCTTGGAAATCCAGAGTTCTCGCGAAAGCACAATTTGAATTTGCTCCGCAAGTTACTACTTGCCATCGAGTACTGCTGCTCATTAACTATACCTTTGTAGCCGAGCTGCACCAATCACATCGGTGTATCTGATCTAGGCGGGCCGGAGCCGAGCTAAACAGATGGCAACAGTACAGTCTACCAGTTAGCTCCGCTGGTAGCTAAATGAATGGGTCTCTGAAAACTGCACCCTGTGTGTGATTTTCAAATGCACGCTTGGTGCCGCCCCTTGAGATGGGCGACTTTCATTACTCGATGCCAGACCCTTAATCTTTCAGATTTGGGTCTGGATGTCCAAGCTAATTATGATACCTGAGTTACTGAGATTAAAACCTTTGTGTTGTGCATCCTGAAAAAAAGAAATCCACCTCTCATCCAGTGCCGGTGCTGAAAAGAATAATGTTTTGTTGTTGTGTTTTTTCCAACAGCCAAAAGTGTTGTCATGTCCGTGGCAGAATGGTTTATACCCTCCGGCCTCACTTGTGCATGAAGCAGATTGATATCCATGTGTGTAAAAGTATATACAAAGAATTTCTAGAACAGTAATAATAACATGTTTTCTAACTTTTAATGTTATCAGTTTATATATTGCCACTTTTACAAGGTATACATTTACAATGCCATGTATGATATAGTATCTTGTAAAGACAATGTCACCAAATGATGAGTTATATGCAGTTTGTTTCAACATTGCCACCTTATAAAACTATACCAGCCCATTATTGGAAAGTGCTGTTACTCTGACATTACATCACTCTTTTGTAAACACGCTATGTTGCAATAAACTAATCTTGAAAATTGTAAAGTATTTTATTGTGAATTAACTAATGTGAACAATCCATTCATGAATGACACTAAGAAACCATGATGGGGTAATTTGTAAATTTGAAAGACAGGTATGACAGGTAGTTTCCAAGTACAAATTAGTCCAATTAAGTACCATTTTGAAAAGCTGGGTTAGCATGTGTTGACATTAATAAATAGACATTTAGTTTAAAACAAATATGTTTAAAAAAGTAAAATGGTGTATCAAAAGGTAAATACTCACTATGCAGATGTGATATGTTTTTATTATATTGCAGTAGGCCATTACAGATGAATTTATGTGTATGCAGCTAACAAACCTGTATTTGCAAAGTAGGCTAGTAACTATCTGTCAGAGGAATATAACACAAAATATGAATTACTTCCTTAAAGTAGCAAAAAAATGGAAAAGCTAATTTCATATTGCTTGAATGAGGAGGGTGTTTTGATTGGCAGGCAGGTAGATGGATTGATGGTAGGACGGGCCTCAGTTCCCACTGTCAAAAAAGGGTGTGGGTCGGTGGTGATACAGAAATAGAGTTGTAAATACAGTTCATCGGTTTAAATCGTTTCCAACAGACAGCTCCTTTAACCAATAAACGGCTTCCAAAGGTCCTTGTTTTGATCCATTAGCCAGTTGGAGTAAATGGGATGCCTAAGTGGGCGGTGATACCAAATCCCGGTGCCAAGTGGTGCCGTATGTGAGCTTCGGCAACAGATGGCGGCGGTGGCGCTCACTGCCCATGGCTACATCTACATCCACCACTGTCTTCCACTGTCTATGATCCGACTAGAAGCTGAAGGGGTGGAGGCACTGATGGGGGAGTCCTTTACAGCTACTAGAGTTGGTTGTCTACCGAGGAAGAACTGTGGCAGGGCGTAGTCAATCTGACTTAATTTAGGATTTATTGCCTAGCCGTTCTTGGATTTTTACCTGTTATTTCCCACCGGAGGCCGCAGAAACCTCGGGCTAGATTTGGCCACACGCCGACCTGAGGGCACGAAGAAATCTGCGGGATTCTTTGGAAAGTGTTGTGAAATGCGTTTGTCAGAATTTGGTGGTTTAAAGCCGTAACATGCTTATCTGGTAGAGTGGATTGTGTTTGCACGATAGCAAAAAATTGTAATTAATGTTGAGTAGAAGAAAAGTTGCGATAAGCCAACTAGTTAGCTAGCTATCTTACTATAATGCTAGTTGGCTAGCTACCTACCTAGCAGCGCCTCTCTAGCATGTTGAATGGATGGATGAATGAATGAATTAGCGACCCCTTGCATTTAACTAACAACCGCTTGTTCAAATTACAAGAACACGTCGAACATCACATGCGACAACACCTTTTCTACAACAGGGTGAGCATGTGTGGCTAGCTCCTCTTTGACTACATACGTTGCCCTCAAATGGACAGGAATGCGCTAAGTTCCAGGGAGTTGGTGGACAGCGGCGATTTAGCACGCAAAGGTAGTGTGCTAATACTTACAAAAACCTGGTAATGTTAATGAAGTTGGTGGAAGCTTGTTTTAGCTAGTTTAAATATTTGCACTACTTGGACTTGGCTGCAATAGTCTGAAGCTAACGCCCGGTTCGGGATGGGGAACACGGTGTCATGCTGCGTCTCTCCCGAGTCGAGCCCCAAGCTGCCCTCGAGACAACCGGCGGAGCGGCTGGAGGAGTTACAGACCAGCACCGAAGTGAGTGATGACAACACCGTGCCCTACCTGCAGCATATAAGCGACAGAGAAGTCCCTGACGGTATGTGTCCACCTGAACACCAGCGATAGATAGATAGCTTCAAACTTAACCTTTCCTCTGTGTGTGTGTGTGTGTGTGTGTGTGTGTGTGTGTGTGTGTGTGTGTGTGTGTGTGTGTGTGTGTGTGTGTGTGTGTGTGTGTGTGTGTGTGTGTGTGAGTGAGAGCCCATGCAAATCACACACATTGTGTTTGTTTATAGAGAGGTTAATCGTAATCGAGTCACCGCCATATTGAAGAAGCTCCTTCACATGTCTCCGAGCACACAAACTTTTATGACCGAATCAGAAAATAACCACTCCACATGTGCGCACACACCCAGTTATTTGTGTCAGCATAAGGGGCCCCTCCACTAATATTGACACAAACGAGGTTTTGCTTCAGTATAACCACTATGTGATATATTCTCTCTCATAACTGCAGGGATATACACACCCTCTTCAGCTCTTGTCAAGTTACCAGACGTGTTGGTGGCCATCGAGCTGCTAGCAGTGCACTGATGATGATGATAATCATCATCATCGTCATCGTGACATTCTTTGCACTCTTCAGTTGGGCACTGCATCATGTTGATTACATTGGCATTAAATTAACCATTCATAAATTTGCAATGAAAACAAGCTCCTTATCATCCATTCATTGTTGTCTTTAACCAACCTCCATTTTATTTCCATGGCTTATTTTTGAGTGAGATGGGGGATGGGAAACAAAGTTCAAATAGAGAGAGATCACTCCTTAGCCACCACACTTTTTTTTTATTTTAAATAAACTCACTGAGCACAAAACTGCATCTTGTAATGTGCCATCAACTTAGAATCACAATGCCCATTGTTAAAGAGGTAAAGTGTAAACTAAGGTTATCAAATGGAACATGTCTTTAGACAATCCCCCATCACATTTTTTTTTTTTTTTTTGCTCACGCTTTGATGTGCTGTGATGTAGGCCCCAAAATGGAAAGCATCTCAGATATTTTGCTGTGATGTAGGCCCAAACTCAATTGTGTACTGTAAGTCCTAGTGTCGCCACTCCCTCCCAGACATGCGCAGTGTTCATCCCATTCATGTTGTTGTGGACCGTAGTGCGTGAGTGCAGTCTGGCAAGAGCAGCTGTTGGCAGGGTGAGGGTCAGAATCTGTCCAACAGTCCTTCCTACATTCCTCATGTCTCTTCTTGCTGTCCTTGCTTCACAAATGCGGCCATCCCGTAATCCCCAGTGTTTTATGTAATGTGCTGTCTTCCCGGATTTAGAAAAAGATCACAATTCTCAAAGTCATGCTTGTGTGTAAACCACTGCTGCTTGCATTGCTTGAATTTACAGTTTTGTCTGAAGATTTTTATATTCACAAATATTTAGCCAACAGTTTCAAAGTCTACTACTCTGTACATACTGTACAAAGTTTTCAGTGTAGTTTTTACCAACCAAAATAATACATATATTTAAAGTATATATACAGTAAAGTATTTTTATCGCACATTTGTAGGAGTAAAAAGCCTTAATACGGTACTTGATCACTCAAATGTATATTTATGAGTGTGTAACTGTACTATACTGTGAGAGCTTAGTAGTACATGCTGTGTCTTTATTGACAGATTGTCAAAGCAAGCACTAATGTACATTTCTTGTTTTCTCAGAGCTTGCATTAGAGTCTAACCCGTCTGACCACGCCCGCGCAAGCACCATCTTCCTTAGCAAGTCCCAGACAGACGGTGAGCAATCCTAACATCACACACACACACACACACACACACACACACACACACACACACACACACACACACACACACACACACACAATATCAATGATTCACATTAGCTGTTTTCTGTAAGATACTTTGAAGAGCGAACACACTAATTTGAAACACAATTTGTTGTTGAATGTTAAGACCAATGTGTTTTCAGGGGTTGATGTATTGATAACGCTGATTCCTGCTTCTAACTCTGCTTTGGTGGACATTTCTTCTTCTTTACAGTACGAGACAAGAGGAAAAGCAACCACATAAATCATATCAGTCATGTAAGTCAGAATCTAAATATATTAAATGCATACATCTGATTGCTGAATTGATTATATGTGCAAAGCTATATTTTCTTTACTGTCCTGGAGGTAATTTAACAATGTAGCTTGGCCAGGTAAGGTTTTTAAAGGTAGCTAGTTTCATCATTTGGTTTATGCATCTGATAGTAGATATTTTGTATTCAGTATATTTATGTTAACCAGTTGTTCCAAATCCAGAATGTCATTGAAAAAAGAAAAAAAAAGCCTGTGAAACAACATCGGATAATAGCACACAGAGTTGACGGTGAAACAGAACGGTGGAAGTTTTGCCAACAATAGTAGCGATTCATAATGTCGATTAATCAGATAAGGCTAGTAAATCTAGTTTAAGTAGAAAACCTTAACACCGGACCTATTAGACACTTAGGAATTCTCAAAAGTGTGGAACCAGTCTAAAGAAATGCAGCCACCAAGACCTTTTCCTGTCCTGTGATCAGTTCAAGTTATTGATTGTGTGATTTCAATGTCTCAAGGTATCGCCTGGTCCATTGTCAAAGAAATATAGCTCCTGTTCCACGATCTTCATAGACGACAACACCGTCAGCCAGCCAAACCTCAAAAGCACAATCAAATGGTGAGAGAATTTCACACACAGAGAAACACAAACACACAAGGCTGTGATGTCCAAAAGTCTGTCCAAATTTTACATAAGAAAATCCTGTTGCATCACAGCGTGGTAATACTTAATGGATGTGTGACTAAAACAGACGCTCAAACGCCTAATTTAGGACAGTCCTCTGTAATGACATTATTTCAGTGAATTTTGAGTAACGGTTTTTCTCTCTTGTGTGTGGTGTGTGTGTGTGTGTGTGTGTGTGGTGTGTGGTGTGTGTGTGTGTGTGTGTGTGGTGTGTGTGTGTGTGTGTGTGTGTGGTGTGTTGTGTGTGTGTGTGTGTGTGTGTGTGTGTGTGTGTGTGTGTGTGTGTGTGTGTGTGTGTATTGTCCCATGTAGATTGTTTTTATTTATTTAAGCCATGTAATGCAAAAACTAACTTTAATGTTACCACTCATTTTTCTGTCTTTCTAGTGTCACGTTAGCAATATACTACCACATCAAAAACAGGTAAGCACACATTTTTAATTTGTGGCACTTTATATTGTTAAAACTGGCCGGTGTGAGAAGTTTGACAGGTGTATTGTGTGTTCCTTAGGGACTCAGGAAGGTCACTGGACATCTTTGATGAGAAGTTGCACCCCTTATCAGTGAGTATGTTCATGGGTTTTTCTCAAATTCTGTAATAGTCACTTTTTGCCTGTGTCTCAGCACCTGGCCATAATCAGCAAGCGAGTGGTTTTTGATTCATCCAGTCATTTATCTATTATTTAGTCCATCTATCCATCCAGTCAGTTCGCCTGAGCAACTTTAAGATTTTGCTTCAATTTGCAATTACTTGTTTGTTGAATCTGAACCTAAAAACTGGAAAACCATTTACCATACGCCAAGACAAAAGATAAGATGGTACAATGGCTTATCCCTGTTGTACACTCTTGAATAAATGTAGAAAATGTAAATGTTTGATTATTTGAGACATTATTTCTGTTTTAATTTTGTCCTTTCCTTCAATTATTTTCCGTTGGATTTGCACATCCATCTGAAACATAGTGGTGGTGTCCCAATACAAAACCTGTTTTTTGTGTAGTGACAGCTGTACTCCATTTTCTTTCTTCAAATTGAGATTTTTCAGTACTTACCTGGAAATGGGGGCTATCCATAACAATGCGAACAGTTAAAGGAAAAACAAAGGGTAGGGATCAGTTCTGCATCATTGAAATGGATGTGATTCACTGGTCAAAAAAACACAAGAAGGAAACTATTGTCCCTTTTATCATCCTCTCTTGTGCTCTTTTATAAACGGTTTCCATTCAGTTGTCGACTTGTGATAAAGAGCCATGAGTGGTGTCTCACTCCGCACACCCTCAGCTAAGTTTTTTTTGGGTGGGGATGGGGGGGGCACTCCAAGCTCAAGATGACCTCAAATAGAAGGGAGGGCTAAGAGGAAAATTTAGGACAAAACTAATATCAAAGTTGACGATATTACAACTACCTTTTTTTTTTTTTAATAACACTGTGATGAAGCAAACATCTTGTATATTAAAGGAAAATTCAGGTATGTATCGATCTGGTGTATTTGCCATAAATGTGGCCATGTGACTCTGAGTCCAAACCAAATACCAAGAGGAAAATTAGTCCAGATGCATCATAACCTGTGTGTGTGTGTGTGTGTGTGTGTTGTGTGTGTGTGTGGGTGGTGTGTGTGTGTGTGTGTGTGTGTGTGTGTGTGTGTGTGTGTGGTGTGTGTGTGTGTGTGTGGTGTGTGTGTGTGTGTGTGTGTGTGTGTGTGTGTGTGTGTGTGTGTGTGTGTGTGTGTGTGTGTGGTGTGTGTGTTGTGTGTGTGTGTGTGTGTGTGTGTGTGTGTGTCCCATACAGAGAGAGCCAGTGTCAGATGACTACTCCCGTGTAGATCCAGAACACAAACTGATCTACCGCTTCGTCAGAAACGCTCTTCAGCGCCGCACAGCTCACTGCAGAATGTGCCATTGTTACTCTAGTAAGTCTGTCTCTCTGATGATTTTCATTTTACTTACATCAATAATATTGTTAGAATAATGATAATATTATTTAAATCCTGGCACTCAGTGAAGAGTTTATTTTAGTGCAAAATTCTTAGAACACTGACTACGTCTACGTTTTTTTTGTCGTACAGTCTTTATCAAATCAGTCACTCTATAAATATATTTTTATTAGGTACTTTTACAATCATATATCAGTCCGAGGCCATTTGTTAAGATGATTATATTTTTATAGTTATGAAATCTAAAAATACATTCATGAAACTAGAGCTGGGCAATATATCAATATTATATTGGTGTTGTGATCAGAGACTAGATATCGTCTTTGGAAATATAATAATATGGCATAAGTGTTGTCTTTACATTACAGTAAAGCGATGTCATTTTCAGAACTTGCCAAACTGTAACTGTTCTTTTATTTTCCTTTAACCACTTAGTCATTATATCCAGATTACTGATGAGTATTTATCAAAAATATCCTTGTGTAAATATTTTGTGAGAGCACCAATAGTCATCACTACAATATCGTTGTTGTATCAATATCGAGGTATTTGGTCAAAAATATCGTGATGTATGATTTTCTCCAAATCACTCAGCCCTAATTGAAACTACATTTGTTAAATTTGTAGAACACAAAAGCAAAGTTTTTTTTGTCCATGAAGGTAAATACTGTGGTATTACTATAAACTGATCACCAGAGGGCAGTAAACGCTTACAAACGGATTTTCCCCAAATGGCACTTGACAGGTGTATGTGTTATGATCACACAACAGTCTTCACATTAGAGAAGATTAAAATCATTATATTATGATGTTAAAGACTGAGAAGATTTGTTTTACAATGTGGCGATGAAAGCCAATGCATTTCTCTCACAGTTTCTTTGCCGTTTTGAATTTAACATGACTGGCAATTTTTCAAACTGAGGTGCACAAATGTAATGTTTTCAAAATAGCGAGCCGGTCCCAAATAATATCACCAAAATGTTGTAGTTTATTTTTAGTCCGCAGCATGTTTGATTTGCTCTGGTGTGTTCTGTTTCCAGTAAGTAATGTATGAAAGATAAATAAGACTATATCATTATCCTCAAAGGTGTTCCCATTTCAAGAATAACTTACTAGGTACAGCATTAGTTAAGTAGTAGGTCTACTACAGTTATTAGTTAGTTACTCTAATTTGTAATACCACTAAACACATGTATAGGATAATTTGTTGGTACATAATATCTGGATTTTGCCATAACCCAGCGTTAACCTAGCTGTTGTCCCCAGAAGCATATAAGAAACTAATAAGGGAATTAATTCAGCTGAGAAAAAATGTCAGTTCCCAATTCTAATTTTGACCATTAAACACGTTTCTACCTCAAGGTGTACTTGGAGCGCCTGCTGACCTACGCTGAGCTGGATATCTGCCCCGCCAACTGGAAGCGCATCGTCCTGGGAGCCATCTTGTTGGCTTCTAAAGTCTGGGACGACCAGGCGGTGTGGAACGTCGACTACTGCCAGATCCTTAAAGACATCACTGTGGAGGACATGTGAGTTGTTTTTTTTTTTTTACGAAAATCACTGAAAATGAGGAAGATGGAAACCGAGTCAGCGGTTCCAATTATTTATCTGTGTTTTAAGCCCCAAACATCACTGCCTGGAAGGCACGAGGATTAGGCAATGGTTAGGGTTAGGTGCCTGGAAGGAGACGTTGGGGCCTCAAAGCACCATTGAGCGTTTCAATCACTCAATGTCAATCAATTTCTGTGATGGGAGGCATTTGCAGTAAATATTTGTCATGTTGGATGCCATGCTCTGAAAATAGAATTTTAAATTTTACATTTGAGTTTGGATTGTAGTACGACCCCTTGGACTGATTGTTATACTCAAGTTATATTTATAAAAAAAAAAGAAGAAAAAAGTGGCATGGCGTTTTAAAACTTTCAACAAAAAAAAAGAGGAACAACAAAAAGGAGTCACCTATTTTATGGAACATATTTACCATGTTGTCAATTACAACTAGTTCATATGAATATCGAAAATCAAATGTTATAGTTCTCGCGAGCTGCGATGGCTATATTTTAACTCTTTTTCAGGCTGCTCTAAAAACAAAACCTCTGTTTAACCAGACTCATTTCACTTCAGAGATATAGTAAACCACCGCCAGCCTGTCACTTGGGTAATATCACACCTTTCTGTTGTAGGATATATAACACAATGAAGTGCGTTTGTTGTTCTGTTGCATTATTTTGCGTTGCCTAAACTAAGTCGGTCCACATCTGGTCGCTACTTCACTCGTCCTTTACAGCCCATATGCAGACACCAGTCCATGATGTAATTGTTGATGTAAATCTGATGTGATTAAATCGATTTGTCCAACACAGGTACAGGAATATAGTAGATTATTACAGGTAGAAAATACAGAACATTGGAAGGGTTGTAGTCATAGTTGACCGTAACCACAATAAAGGCTGTATTTTCACGTTTTTGTCCCTGAACTACCATTCTGTCTTTGTAACGCTACTAGGGAGCTGCAGATTTTCTGCTAATTCAGTGTTTGTTTATCGCCACATCATGCAAACCTCTGACATCGCACATTCTCTTCTTTGTACATTTAAGAAATAGGGTATTAATTATACCCTAAATTAGATTAACAAATGTGCCCATTGAGCAGTATATCAGCATAATTCCCAGTTCAAAGTAAAATGCAACAGAGCGGATTCATTAGCCTGCACAGTTAAGTGGGAAATAGTGTCCAGAAGGAATGGAAGGAGAAAAGTTTGCGATGTAACGCAAAACATATTTTGCGAGGGAACTCAAAAGTTATTACGTGGTAATGCAAAACACATTGTGAGGGAATGTAAAAGTAGTCCCTTGAAAAATCTCAACGTGACCCTTCTAGGCTTGGTATCATTCGGCCTTAGTGAAATGAGTGAAATCTGAAAATAGGTAAAAATACCAATTGAGTTTTTTGGGGGCTCTGCAAAGAAGGTCTCCTGGGCCCAGTTTTTCAAAAGTAATCCACTAGGATTTTGGATAACGGATTGGATCAAATGTTGAAAATGGGTTTTTCAAAAGAAAAAACGGATTACACAATCGGATTAGATCACATAATCTAATCTTGGTTTTGATCTGGATCAAACCTTTAGTTTGGGTTTTTCAGAACCTTTTTGTAGGATTTGGATCACTTTGATCCAAAAAATCTGGATTAAACTGATCCCATGAGAAGGGTGGACTCAGCGTGGATTTCATGCCCAAAATGTAATGAAAACTTTAACAATGTATCAAATAATACTATATTTGGATCATGCAGTATCTTACAAGATATCCTATTTATTCATAAGGTTTTAATTTTATTTGTTCATCCGTCAGGCTACAGTGATTAGGTAGGCTTTAACGTAATCAGCCTTTCAGTATAGGCCTACAGCGAAGTAGAAAGAGTTTGGCCTCATAAAATTATCCCCCAAACAGCTGTCAAAATTGACCAAAAACAATACATTTTCTTCTCTCAATAATTGATATATATAAATAGGCCTATATATTCATCACAATATTTATTAGTGATGCATGCAATGATTACAGAATAACCAAAAAAATGCAAAGAATGGCAATCACTGATTTTTGAAATCCAAAACAAATCCAAATCAGAAATAGTGTCTAACTAACTTGTTGCACTTCCTGTTTGCTCGTTCTTGCAAAATAAACTTATATTGACCCCACACTGGCCATTCTACTTGTTGCTCTTTACATATCTATAGTTCTACATTGTGAATTCCTATCCTGTTTGAACACTGGTTATCCAGATTTGGTGATCCTGAAAAGTTCCTATCCGAATCAGATTGATCCAATTTGATGTTGCTTTGAAAAACTGGCTCAAAAGTAAGATGGATTACGTGATCACGGATCGCAAAAAAAGGATTACTAAATCCGGATCAATTTGATCCAGATTACATTTGAAAAACTGGGCCCTGGACAACCCTCGTAGACAGGCTTGTCGCACACTGGTGCGATTGCACGTCTTACCTGGCCTGGGACTGCATTGGACCCTATAGGAAGTGCTGGGGGATGTGGTTAGGAAAAAGGACACCTGGGCAGGTTTTAGTGTCCAAGTGTCTGATGAGAACAACAATGTTTGACATTGGTCCAGTATTAAGCAAGATCACTGCAGTTGGCAGCAGCGAAACAAGGTACAATGTAGGTTAATATTTAAATTGTCTAGCTTGTATTTACCTTCTCAAAAGTGCTCGTTTTGCCAATGACAGGCTCAGATTATGTGTTTGACAACATTATGGAAAGGATCCCTTCAGAGATAGACCTTTAAAACCTCTTTAGGACCTTTCTGTTTAACCAGAAACGGCTCTGAAGTCGCTAGCACTAAACCCACCAGACTTCATTTAAGAAAGTAATACTTTTAGCGTGTATAGAGCCAACATATTTTCAATCCGTAAACTATGTGTTTGTTTCAACCAAAAGTTGTAATGGCTGGAAGAGTGGAAAGACAACCTAAAACAGCTTTTCATAGTTTTATTTTGTTTCTGTCAACTTTGAATGAAGTGTGTTTTACGATGCTTAAATAAGTGTTTATTTACATGGAGTCTGGTGGGTTTAGCAAACGCATGTTAGCGGATGTTTTTATGTTTTAAAAAAGGATCTTACTCATCAACAGAATGGTCAACCTCCTTAAAAATCCTTTCCATAATGTTGCACTTTTGTGAATGTAAATACAAGCTAGATAATTGCGCTATTAACTTACATTGTAGCTTGTTTTGCCGCTGCCAACTGCAGCAATCTTGCTTAATAATGGACTAATTTCAAAGAATATTCTTCTCATCAGTCACTTAGACACTAAAACATAGGAAACTAGGAAGAAAAAAACGGCGGTTACCCTATAAACTGTTGTTTCCTTGTGGTAACATTTCAAATTCAACTCTAAATTTTGCTGCTTCTGTTTCTGAGCTCCAGATTTTTGAGAAAAAAAGAGATTCCAAACAAATATTACATGGTTCTGGCTCAACATGCTTGCCCCCACCTAATAAAGGAAATATAACAAAGATGCACTCAAAGTAGACCGAAGAGTGCTGGGATGGATGGCGGCCGTACCATCTCTGCTGTCCCTCGGGCTATGAGCCGGTGAAGAGGCCAGGAGCTGCACTCTGAGCCCTCTGACTGATTTCCTACAATTGCTTTTTCTCTGTGTGTTTGTGTGTGTATGTGTATAAAAGAGGTTGAAAGTGCCTGCTTGTTTTTTTGTAATTTGGAAAGGTGCGTGCACTGCCTGCATGTCCGTGAGTCCCCCATCCCTCTCTGACTCTTTCTCTCTTTCCTCTCATATATGTATGACCCGCACTCTCTCTGCTCTGATTTCATTGCTGCTATTCAAGTGTCTTTGTGAGCCTGGTTGGGTCTGGATGGAGGGATGGGAAGAAGGGTAGAGAGAGAAGCAGAGAGACAGACGGAGAGAAATACAGGGTAGGGTCTCAAGTGCTCTCACTGCTTCTAGATAATGGCCCTGGCTCTCACCCACTCCATTAGTTGCCCTGGGAGACCAGACATCACACACACACTCGCGCTCACTCTCACCACCTTTGCTGACCAACAAAGCATCCTAGATGCTGTCTCCTTGGTGACCACCTCCCTTAGCTTTTCTCATGGCTGAGATGATGATGATTATGATGAGGAAGGATGATGGAGGTTGTAGTCTGGAAAAGATGAGTTGTCATACTCCAAGTGGGTGCTCGGAGATACATGTCTGATTGCCTGGAAATGTGTTTGTGTGATCTCTGTGGAAGAGATTTTTGATTCCTTCTCACTCCATGAGCACTTCCCATGTTGAATGTATGAAGTCAGTGCACAGATAAATTCTGCTACTGTTTCTTTAGTAAAATCATATCACATGTGAACAGATAAAGAAAAGTGTTTTCTTCTTTGAAGAATAGAAATATACAGTATATTTTTTTCTATTGAATAGCTGTCAACAGTTTACCCTCAGTATCCCTATTGGCTGATCAAAATGTTTTGTGATTAGCATTTCTGACTGTTGTATTGAGGACCGACCATCTTTAGTGGCTTTGAAAAAATAGGATTGTTTAAAGATTTTTTTTTTTTTAATAACAGTAAGTAGAAAAAGCTCAAATGGAGGCTAGATGGCTCACCTACCTAGGAGGTTAATATTATTTACTGTGAGTTTTCTCCCTCATAGAAGTGGGCACCGAACGTCGATACTTTTATGGCACCGACCGACAATACTGCCATCCACAGACAGCATTTACTGCGATATGATATTAATGGAGAGGCGAAAGCGGTTGCGGTGCTGTTGACTTTATACTTCCTCTAAAGTGTAAAGTCCCCCCCCCCCACACACACACACACACACACTTAACTAACTAATTTTCTGCGGGAAACCCTCCACTGTCCTGAAGCTCTAGTGTTGAGTTAGGGTTTTTGGTGGTCTGGAATAACCCTCAGGTCTCTTTCCACCCTCCAGGAATGAGATGGAGCGCCACTTCCTGGAACTTCTCCAGTTTAACATCAACGTGCCAGCCAGTGTCTATGCCAAGTACTATTTTGATCTGCGGCAGCTGGCTGATGACAACAACCTCAGCTTCCCCCTGGAGCCTCTCAACAACCAACGCGCCCAGAAACTAGAGGTGAGCTGCCCTCCTCAGCCGTCAACCAGCAATTTCTGGTCTTCCAGTTTGGCTCATTACGACAAATATTTACCTCTCTGCTCTGCAGCGAGCCCACTGCACAGGAGCCGATTTGTCATTTTCTGATCTTGCAGAGTTCTTGAATTCAAACGCCTCTGGTTAAAACACAATGATCTGTTTACCTTTTTTTTTCCATGACAACTTATCAGTAACAGAGTTTGTATTTGTCCGTCCAGGCCATTTCGAGACTATGTGAAGACAAGTATAAGGACCTGAGTCGTTCAGCGGTGAGACGATCCTGCAGCGCAGACAACCTGATAGGTATACGACACTCCAACGCTGTGCTGTCCTAGGCCAGACTGCTTCCCTCTGTTTTCTAAAAGCCCAGCTTACCCACAGCCAAACCCCGAACAGATGTCAACCTCACTGCCAACGCATCCTCATCAGGCAGGATTCAGGCATGAAATGTTGACGGTAATTTGCATTACAGCTGTGGAGCTGACTGGGAAATTACACATGGAAATAAGGTGTTAACCTAAAAAGTTTACCACACAACCATTGGTTTTACAAATCCCTTATTTATTTCTTACTTGTCCCTTATGTCCCGGAGAAAGCGTTAACTAGGAATTGGTCCACTGCAGTTATATCAAAGGGGTATTCTTTGTATTGTCATGAAAATGTAGTTTTTCCAAAATGTATTTGAATTATTCCAGGCAGCCTGGTCTTATTCTATATGAAAGTTGTCACCAAATTCCATGAGAAAACCCAAACTAACAATGTGTTAGTCTCTCTGTGTACTTTCTGAGTTGCCTACCCCGTCAGTGGTCTTCAGTCCCAAGGCCGTTGGTTTGTACTGAACACATAAACACAACATACAGTACATATTTAACAACATCAAATTCATACAAAGGCTCAGTAAATTCCTCAAACAGCATGCACTGTAGTTTTTTAATCTAACGTTACCTCAAACGGGAGGAAAAAGTGTATTTGTTTGATTTTTAGCCGTGGATTAATACACGTTTGGTGCTCTTGGTGAGACTTTACAGGAACAGGCCGGTGTATGTGGGATTGACTTGAAATAAACAGTGTACAGTACATTACTACTGGTTGTGTGTTGATAGTAATGAAGGAGCATGCCAGCCAGTGCAACATTGTGGCTCCTTGATGTCTTTTAATAGTTTTTGGACAACAATGGAGCGCTGTCTCGCTCCAGTCGAGGCAGATGGCCGCCCAGGTGAAGCCAGGTTCTGTTGGTTCTGCTTGTTAAACGGTAGTTTTAAAGTGCAATTGCTCTTGGGTGAATTGTTGTGGATCTGTAAATTAGAGCGCGCTCTAGACCTACTCTGTAAAGTGTCCTGGGAAAACTTCTGTTAAGATTTGACACTAAATTGAATTGTCTCTGTCACAGAGGAATGAGATGTATTGGCCAATATATTAACAATGCTTGTTAATAGGATCAATTCATTGGTAGTTTTGTTTTTTTTCATGGAATTTGTTTACAATAACTAATAATGTATCACCAGACTTCTCATTTAATAGGCCCATCGGATCGAATGCAAAAGCTGTTGCTTGCAAATCATAGTTAATACCAAAAGTAACTTTTGAAAGTGTAAAAAAAAAAAGAAAAAAAAGAAAAAAAAAGAAAAAGAAAAACGAAAAAAAGATTGTAGACGACGTGTTTACTGTTAATTCCAGTGGTGTTGGATTCTATTTCAGTAAATTATCTACACATTTTGGATTGAGCACACTGCATGTCAAAGTATTAAACTATACATATTCCACAGGACTTGTAAGTAAGCAAACCTTCAGTCAGCGGCGGTTTACAGACCCTTCAGGTGGTCTATAAGGAGTGTTTTTTTAGTTTTTTAAACCGATTCTGGATCAGTATTTTATTGAGTGGCTCAGTATAGCAGCTAGGTTGACATAATGACTTGTTGGTTGGGTCCACCCTCTGTATTGTGCCCCTCAAATCCATCCTGAGCCCGCCTCAATGAGCCCGTCAACAGATTCCCAATCCTGTACTTGTGCCAGGTCCCCGACCAGAGCTTTCAAACAAACTACATGAGGAAGAGCAGCGGAGGAAGAACAACTACATTGCTTACTATGTAGGCTACTTAGCTGTGAAATTTGTCTTGTTTTTAATTGAGAAAAAAAAACATTTGCAGATGGAGTATTTTAAATAAACACTAATCATGTAACAAATATATGTTGTGGTAATTGCAAATTGTATTTGTATGTCTGATCTGTGAGCATTTTAATGTGATCAATATACACTCACCTAAAGGATTATTAGGAACACCTGTTCAATTTCTCATTAATGCAATCATCTAATCAACCAATCACATGGCAGTTGCTTCAATGCATTTAGGAGTGTGGTTACTCAATTACTGGGATTTTCACGCACAACCATTTCTAGGATTTATAAAGAATGGTGTGAAAAGGGAAAAACATCCAGTATGCGGCAGTCCTGTGGGCAAAAATGCCTTGCTGATGCCAGAGGTCAGAGGAGAATGGGCCGACTGGTTCAAGCTGATAGAAGAGCAACTTTGACTGAAATAACCACTCGTTACAACCGAGGTATGCAGCAAGCGGATGGGCTACAACAGCAGAAGACCCCACCGGGTACCACTCATCTCCACTACAAATAGGAAAAAGAGGCTACAATTTGCAAAAACTCACCAAAATTGGACAGTTGAAGACTGGAACAATGTTGCCTTGTCTGATGAGTCTCAATTTCTGTTGAGACATTCAGATGGTAGAGTCAGAATTTGGCGTAAACAGGATGAGAACATGGATCCATCATGCCTTGTTACCACTGGGCAGGCTGGTGGTGGTGGTGGTGGTGTAATGGTGTGGGGGATGTTTTCTTGGCACACTTTAGGCCCCTTAGTGCCAATTGGGCATCGTTTAAATGCCACGGCCTACCTGAGCATTGTTTCTGACCGTGTCCATCCCTTTATGACCACCATGTACCCGTCCTCTGATGGCTGCTTCCAGCAGGATAATGCACCACGTCACAAAGCTCGAATCATTTCAAATTGGTTTCTTGAACATGTCAATAAGTTCCCTGTACTAAAATGGGCCCCCCCCAGTCACTAGATCTCAACCCAATAGAGCATCTTTGGGATGTGGTGGAACGGGAGCTTCGTGCCCTGGACGTGCATCCCACAAATCTCCATCAACTGCAAGATGCTATCCTCTCAACATGGGCCAACATTTCTAAAGAATGCTTTCAGCACATTGTTGAATCAATGCCACGTAGAATTAAAGCAGTTCTGAAGGCGAAAGGGGGTCCAACACAGTATTAGTATGGTGTTCCTAACAATCCTTGAGGTGAGTGTATGTTCTCAGTGTTCGGCTACGTGTGCTGTCGCAGTCCACCAGTCCACAACCATCCAGTTGCAGGACAAAAACCACCTCCTCCAACATCATAAAAATGATTGCTTTTATAAAATACAATAACCTTTTCGGGGAAACGGTTATGGCAATATCTGCTTTTTCAAACCGGTAATGCCATTATTTTGTGTAATATTCTATAGGCCATCATTCTCTAACTAAACGGAGCATAAGACGTGTCAGGATATGCATGATTTACATTTGTGTTCAGAACAATGTTGCTCTCATCAGTCCACCAAATGTCGCGCCATTTCTCCTTTGGCCCGTCAATGTGTCCTTTGGCAAATTTCACCATATTCAGAACATGTCTGTTTTCAGCAATGGGATTTTGCGGGGGCTTCTAGCTGATAGCGTTGCTTCACATAGTCTTCTTCTAACAGTACTCACAGGTAACTTTAAGTCTTCTTTGATTTTTCCTGGAGCTGATCATTGGTTGAGCCTTTACCATTTTGGCGATTCTTCGATCCATTTGAATGGTAGTTGACCGGTTTTTCCCAAGTCGTTCAGGCTTTGGATGCCATTTCAAGGCATTTGAAATCATTTTGGCTGAGCAGCCTATAATTTTCTGCAATTATTTGTTTTCTCCTCTCCAATCAACTTTTTAATCGAAGTCCGCTGTTGCTCAGAGCAATGTCTGGAACGACCCATTTTGTTGATTATTTCAGTGGGAAATGCACTATAACTAGCATTTGCTTCCTTCCTTCCTTAAATATGGGCCATAATTGACACCTGTTTCTTCACAGAATCAGTCACCTCACTAATTGAACACAACACTGCTATTCTTTTGAACATACCTCTTTCAAATACACAGAATGAGCAGCATGTCATTGTTTTCTATAACTCTACAACACTTAGTAAATTATTTGCAATGTAGAATATCACTTCTACCAAAGTGTGTGTGTGTGTGTGTGTGTGTGTGTGTGTGTGTGTGTGTGTGTGTGTGTGTGTGTGTGGTGTGTGTGTGTGTGTGTGTGTGTGTGTGTGGTGTGTGTGTGTGTGTGTGTGTGTGTGTGTGTGTGTGTGTGTGTGTGTGTGTGGTGTGTGTGTGTGTGTGTGTGTGTGTGTGTGTGTGTGTGTGTGTGTGTGTGGTGTGTGTGTCCTACCAAAAATGTGACATTTGTGTCGCCTTCTTTGGACCTATTCCTGCCTTCCTTCTTTCTACTTTCCTACTTTTTCCATGTTTCTCACTTTTTTTCGAAGTTACGTGACTATATATATAATATATATACTATTTTCAACCAGTTTTTGTCTTCCTTCCTTCTACCATCTTTTTCCAAGGTTTTGTCTTTTTACAGTTTTTGTCTCCTTTTCCCATAAACATATAAATGTTTTTTTCTTTAACAAGGCTGTTTGTAACAGCTGACAGCGCTGTACTGTTCCTCTTTTTATTGAGTTTTTTTTTTTTTTCTTTCTAAAAATGATTAGCGCTGGTCAGTGGGTCCTTAGCTCAAAGAAACCATTCAAAAGGAGTACATTATTGAAAGAAGTTTGAGAACCACTGCTATAAACTACAAATAGATGTTAGTGAATGAGACAACTGTTGGAAAAGAAGTTCTATTGTGCTGTGTGGAAAAATGGAGGACGGCGCTACAAGCAAGCGAGCACCAGAATGACGTGCAGAAGGCAGCAACACATTTGAAGAAAACGGGAGACTCCAAGTGAGTAAGACTTTGTTGATTTTAGGAACTTTTTATCAGTTCCTCATGTCCTGTTGCTAGGGTCGGGCATCGTTTGGATTTTAACGATTCTCATTCCAATTCTCATTCCAATTCTCATTCCAATTCTCATTCCAATTCCGGTTCTTATTGATTCTCGATTCCGATTCTTTGAGGGGTGGAGTTGAAACGGGTCCCACGCCTATTTTTTTACAAATAAGAGGAACTTTTTATTTTTGATTCAATGGTGGTTTTTAGTTTTACAGGGCTTTTTAAATGTAAAATAAAGCCACACCAGTTTTTGGAAACCAAAACTTACGCATATTAAATTGGGAAGCGATGATTGGATTTGAAATCAAAATCCTCCAAACGATTCTACTGGAATAGTAATTTTTGAAACGATTCCAAGTAGGAATTGGTTGTCGATGCCCAACCCCACCTGGTAACTGGATATTGTATTTGAAGTTCAAACTTTAAAATTGTTGTTTATTGCCAATAAACGGTTTAAATTGAGCTTTTAAATCAAGATGTTTAACACGTGATTTTCTTCTAGTTGAAATATGAGCACAAACTCAAACGTGGCTCAATTGTATATTGTCAGACTGGTCCAAATGTACGTGAACCATTGCCACAAGAATAAAACTATTCTGTTCTCAAGTCCACAAACCCCAAATTGACATGTTATGCCAGATGTACAGAAACAGTGAGATGTACAGTACCTAAGACATGCACTTAACTCAAGATCAACTCTGTTTTAATTCAACAATATGAATCAAAATCTACAATATTTTTTTATAATCTTTGAGGAACTCTATCAATAACAAAGCAGTTTACCAACACTAACTGGCATTCATCATCCCTGCTCACACAATCGCATTCACTCGCACAAATCAGGCCAATAAATTAGAGATGCCATCTAGCATGGGGACACACACAGTAGTCTAAACAACACAATTGGCCAAAAGCATTAAATGCAAATATAACAGACCATTACAGCAGAAAACAAATGTGGTTATTTTTTTTCTTCAATTTCTCAGTCATTTAGTTCACTTTCTGTCTTCCGATGTTGTGACCTCTAAAAGGAGACGGGAGGTTCCTTCAGTTTCTGTTGTCGAGGCTCCTGAAACGGATCATCGACATTAAACCACAGACCCCTGCTAAGACTTTCTAATCTAGAACGTTGTTTCACACAACTCGGGACAGATTTACATAAGTCAGCAGCAGACGGCGTGAATACAGTCAGTTGTGATGAAGAGCAGCATTGTCCTGAAGTGCTTTGTTTAAGTTGTCAAACAGAATGACAAACCTTAAAAGTGGACATGTAAAAGTCCTTATTTTGTCTTTGCAATGGTCCCCAACACCTAAAATATAGAATTTCAATTTGTTTTTAAAGCTCAATCAAAAAGCAGTAAGTCCTCATATTTTAGAGAATAGAGCCAATCATGTCTTGTTTTGTCTTCTGTGAAGTTAAAAGGATTAGCAATTCATATTTTTTATGATTTACTAGACTAAATAGTTCAGCACTATTTCTGACCAATAACGGAATGATTTGGTTTGAAGTCACCTACATTTAAGTCAATAAAAGCAACATAACTGTTTAAAAAATCCAATAAGTTGGCTGTGACTAATTTCATTTTCAACTAATCTGTTATTTTTTTCTTGGTTGTGGAGATGCATGTCACCAAGGGGGTATATTGTTTGTTTTCTCCGACCAACTGTGCAAACATCAGTTAACGGTGTTTATGAAATGAGAAGTTGGAGAAGCTGAAACTACACGTTTGGGATTTCTGCTTTAAATTACTTTAACAATCAGTCGATTATCAAACACGTTGCTGGTTAATTTTCTGTCCATCAACTAATTATTTAAATTTTTTAAATCCTAACATCTGTCTGTTTAGTCTTGAAATCACAAGGAAAGTAGAGCAATGGTTCTCAAAGTGAGGTCCAGGGACCTTTTTAAGAGGCCCTTGAGTTGGTATCAGGGAGTCCACAGCAGATCAAAATAAAAACCTATGCCCATAAGGGATTTCACTGTAACATTTTAAGACCGTTTGGGTACAAAATCTTATTTGACTGAAGGTCTGTGGTCTAATGTTGATCTGTGGGGGGGAGGGGGGGGGGAGTGCACACAAAGTGAGCAGCTCCACTGTCAACCAGCAGAGGGGGGTAAAGGCCAGGTCAGTTTGATCCTGCAGCTTTAACATAATCCCAGCCTGTTGGTTCACAGAACAGAAACAGAACTGGTTCAGAAACCGACTTTAGGAACTTTAAATGGGCTGTAAACCAACAACAGCGCTCAGAGGTTCTAACGGTGTCCGTCAAGGATGAATTGCTTTTTGTTTCATTCCCAGATTACTTCTAAGTCTGGGAAAACTTAGAGAGTTTTTCAGCTGTTTCAGTTTCTTAATGATACAAAACACCGGATAACACACTCAAAACATTAACATGAAACAATACATTTATGTACAAGTTTATACAATTCAAATCAGACAAGATTTGTTTATCTGGTGTCTTACACTTAGCTTTTGGCAGTGGCATTGGTTGGTTACAAACTACACATATCCCACCATACATCTAACTGTTTTTACAGCAACTTTATACAATATATACATAAATAAATAAGTGTTTCTCTCTCAGTGCTCAGGATAAGCAGACAGGTAGAAGTGTGTGTGTGTGTGTGATTCCATCATGGATCCATGTAGCTCTATTAGGTTTGAAGATTGTTTTTTTTTTGTTTTTTCAGCAAATGTTGCTTAGTCAGCTGGCGTAGAAAAGCAGCTCCAATTGGTGGAGTCACTTTTCACCAAAGTCGGACTCTTAAAGTTTCCGTTTAATTGAAATTCCTATTAACCAGGTTTTTTTTTTTTTACTTTATATATTGTCACAATCATCTAGTTTTTTGTGCGAGCTGATGTCTGTCCACACTCCCTTTCTGGGTGTTTAGATACTTTAGTTTATTTCTGAGTGTCCACAGAGGTGACTGTGTGTCTCTTAACTGAGCCAGTCAGGTCATATATGCGATGGAACAGCTTTGTGGTAGATCCCGGATGTCAGCCCAGCTCCAGTATGTCCAGTCAAAGCAGTACTGGCCTCACTGTACATGGAGGGTGGAGCAGTGGCTTTCTGTGGCCAGCAGGGGCAGCATCGTGTGACAAACCTCCTCCAGGACTCTAGTGTCTTTCCTGACCAAATCCACACTCCTGATGTGATGCCCACCACTAAGCACATGAAGTACTTGAGCATGAAGAGGGCATATTCTGGGCCCCCGCCCAAGCGCTGGCGCTCAGACGGGCAGGAACAGGCCAAGGCCCGCTCCCAGCCGGGCCTGTAGTGCTGCTCATAGACCAGGCAGGCCACCACGATGGTGGCGGGGACCGTGTAGAGCACCGTGAAGAGCCCAATGCGGATCATCAGCCGCTCCAGTTTGTCCGTCTTGGTGCCCCCTTGCTTGATGATGCTTCTGATGCGGAAGAGAGAAACAAAACCGGCAAGTAAGAAAAGTGAGCCAGTGAAGAGGTAAACCACGAGAGGTGCGAGTACGAATCCCCTCAGGCTTTCCAGACTCTGGTTCCCCACGTAGCAGATTCCAGCCACAGGGTCCCCGTCCACAGAGCTGAGAGCCAGGACCACGATGGTCTTGACGCTGGGTATGAGCCAGGCAGCGAGATGGAAATACTGCGAGTATCCGGCAATGGCCTCGCTGCCCCACTTCATCCCTGCAGCCAGAAACCAGGTGAAGGACAGCACCACCCACCAGATGGAGCTGGCCATGCCAAAGAAGTACACCAACAAGAAGACCAGGGTGCAGAGAGCAGGGCCAGTGGTGTCGTAGAGGATGTGCAGCTGGTCGCCACCGACATTGCTGCCGGTGCCACACGCCACTCGCTCATGGCCCGCCACCAGGCGGATGATGTAGCCCAAAGACACGAAGAGGTAGCATGCAGCCAGGAAGATGATGGGCCTCTCCGGGTACTGGAAGCGTTCCATGTCAATGAGGAAGGTGGCGACAGTGGTCAAGGTGGAGATGAAGCACAGCACCGACCAGAGTCCCACCCAGAAGCTGGTGAAGGCGCGTTCGTTGGCTGAGAAGTAGGGCTGGTGGCAGGGCTGGGCGCAGTTAGGTAGGGGGCCGGTCTGGACCTGGCCGTAAAGAGAGTGGGACTCCTTCTTGATTGGGACCAGGGGGTCTCGACAGCGGCACTCCCTGTCACACTGCGGGGGGCTGGGTGGTCTGGCCCGGCCTTTAGAGGTGGGCTTGGGGAATGGGGGAGCCAGGGTGGTGGTCTCGCTGCTGTTCCGGTCCATGCACAGGGTCGAGTCGTCTCCCAGCTGGGGCAGCTGTTCGCAACTCATCCTCTCGGGCCACTCGAAGCCGTACTGGCTCATTAGAGGGGAGCAGCCCCGTTTGGCCCGTTCACACACAGACCGGCAGGGTGGCAGTGGCTTGCGGTAGTCCGGCAGGCAGATGGGGGTGTACATGCTGCACAGGAAGAAGAGCAGATCTGGAGAGCAGCGGATCCGGACCAGGGGCCAGAACTGGTGCACCTCCAGCCCCACCTCCTCCTGGGTGTCGTGGTTGAACTGATTGGGCATGTAGGTCAGGTTGTAGCCGATGCCCTTGCACATGGGAACAGTTATGGGCTCACACACCAGATCTTTGGAGGCTCCAAATGTGAGACCTGGACACCGGAACACAGCAGCAGCAGCAGCAGCACGAGGGGCCGCTGTAACACCGGGCTGCACGTCGCGTGCCTCACCGTAGATGCCATAGGCCTATAAAACATGTTTTAAAGTGATTGATTTAGAGTCATTAAAACGAAAATAAAAATAGTAATAGAGGAGGGTGAATCGGCTTCAGTTCATCTCCGAAACCTGGATGAAAGCGTTCTTCTTCTGCTGAATGAATCAGGGCCAGAGTTACATTGAGCTCCTTCTTTTCTCTTAATGATTAAAACAAAACAAGTTGAACTCCTGACGGTAAATCCATAAATGTCCACAGAGCGCCAGGCCGAGCCTCTGCTGTCAATCATTCACCAGAGCTCGCGCAATCAATACGGAGAAAGTTCATCTCCGGTGGTCACGTTCCAATAAATTTAACGACCTCGTAACATTTTTACCAGCTCTGTTTGTTCCTGACAGGTCGCACACGCCAGAAAAAGTCGCATTATGAGAAAAAAAGAGTTAAAGCTGTCCAAGGAAATGTGAGGAAACAGATGAATGTTTAAAGTGAGCATGAAAGTGTCCGGTCTCTGCGTCCGGAGCCCGGTGTGTAATCTCCACTTGACGTTTATTCCCTCAGTAACATGAGACAGCTTTCAGCCACATGTTAGTTTTTCTTTTCTTTTCAAAGTTCCACAAGTGTCATTTCTGTCGCTTCTACAGGAAAACAGAATAAAACACAAGAATAACCCCAAGCGTCCTTTGGGGTAAAAACTTATCCCGTGTTATCAAGTGCAGCAGCGTGCGCGTGCTGCCTTCTCTGAGCCCCAGGACGGAATAAAGTCCGTCTGAAGCTGCCACCGCACCTCCTCATCACACACAGGGACTGCTGCATTCAGAGGTTGTCGGAAATGTCACGATTCGACCATGAGCGGACGAGCGAGTTTGGAAAAGGAGAATCTGGCTTCCCTATTGAACAATGTCAGTTGTAACCCCCATTTTATAGATAAAATAAGATAACATAGATAGTTATCGCGAGGGTAGCTGTTGTGCAGCTGTTGCAATAGGCCTACAAGTTAGGAAAGAGTGCAATAGGCTAAATGTAAAATATCAAGAATGGTACAAGTATACCAAAACAGATCTAGACAATGGCAAAAATATAAAAAAGGGTAACGTTAAGGGCCATACAGTGCTCAAAAGTGGTTGCATAATTTGATTTAAAACGACATGCTCCAACCCAAAACAAACTGACACATCTGAGATGGAAGATGGCATTATACATATCTGACCACATATCTTTTACTCAGCATTTAATTAGAAATGATGCCCTTTTAGACCCTAATCAAGAGCAATTAGCACGTTTGTACATAACATTTATATAAGGCAAATAAAATGGGCAGCGATTAGAGGCCCTATACAGAGAAAATTGTTTGATAAAATAATAAAATATAGGCAATTTAAAGATTACATTAAAAATGGACAAAAATAAATGTTTTTTGTTGCAGTGATTTAATTACTTAAAGTGTCCTTGTTTTTCTTGATACGTGACTTAACCAATTTGTCAGTTAATACACTGTGAATTTTCTGTGAATCTACTAATTAATCTTCCAAACGTGTTAAGACTAAGGTTCCTATTAATTTACAGTCTATATTTCAAAAGAGATCCACCTCTAAAACATGAAAAACTCTGCTTGCGTGTTAATGCAACACAAATAATA